>NC_051074.1:58263093-58563093 GCF_004664715.2 Peromyscus leucopus
CGCCAATGAATCCTGAAAATGAATCCTATCACTCTTTGTCACAAGCTAATTTAGAATTGAATGGTTTGGGTTGAATATTTTCAAGTTTGTTTCTGTTATACCATGAGACAATTTAAGCATTTGCTTCAGGATAATAACCTCTCAAATAATAAAAACGCATTCTGACACTTCAAAATTCATTTTTTGTTACATTGATCAAAAACAAAGTCCAGATGAGCAGGGCTAACTTTGACTTCTGGGAGGTTCTGGAGGGCCAGAGGCGGGTACTGACAGCCAGGCACCTGGGGCCCCTTAATAAAGAAAATGGCTTGTGTTCTCTCTCTCTCTCTTTCTCTCTCTCTCTCTCTCTCTCTCTCTCTCTCTCTCTCTCTCTCTCTTCCCCTCTCTCTCTCTTTCTCTCTTTTTTTGGTAGAATTTTTTTGGAAAACCAGAGAGAATTCTAGGAAACAAAAACTATAATGGTAGGGAACTTTTAAATTAGATGTTGAGTAAGTATTAATTTTAGGAGAAATAATTCTAATGTTAGATTTTGGGGGCACTAATTACATAAATCCCAATATAGGCATAAGCAACAAGTTCCAAGTCCCGTCAGAGTTGTGGTCAATATCGGGCCTGCAACAGACATTTAGAGTTTAGGTTTCCTCACGTACTCTCTACCCGACTGGGTTAGCGGCCCTCTCCACCTTCTCTGTGGAGCTTGATAGCTACATGGCACGTGACCAGGCAGCCAGTAGGTAGCCAACAGGCACGGTGGTAACTCTGCTCATCCACTCCGCTCACAATATTCCTCATTCCGATGTTTACAAAACTAACCCACTCGGGGTCTTGAATAAGGAAGTACTATCCAAAAAGCAGGCAATGGCAGTTTTCAATGTATTGAATTCCTAGTCACTAATTCTATGTCAGCATATCCGTGGAAATGCGGTCAGTTCTGCCTCTGTTCATGTGATCGGAGAGTCGATGAGTATAAACATCGGTTTCTCTAAGGAAAACATGAGCAGTATTGTGTTTAGACTGTTCATAGTTGGTGTGCCTTTGTGTATGTATAGACACAAAAAGGTGTCTGTGACAGAAGTCCTCATCACTGTATTTTCTTTCAGCTGAAATATCCGAATGAAAATGAAGAAATTTTGCTACTTAGATCTATTATTGATGTAAATCTACCGAAGTTTTTGTCCCATGATTTGCCACTCTTTGAGGTAAGATCAGGTCTTATTTCCGTGTACCAGCTCTCTTACACACGTGCGGTCAGCACCCGTGTCCGCAAGGCTCGCTACAGGAACCGTAACTGTGAAAAGCAGGGGCGTGTTCAGAGGAATGAGGACCAGCCCTACTTTTATTTGAAGCGCGTTTCGCTGGGGTTGTTGCTGCTGATACTTTTAGCAACTTAATATTTTTTATGTTTTTTTACTGCACAGTAATAATGAACATACAAAAGTTATAAAATATTCTCTGTGTGGAAACGTAGTTTGGCTAGCACACCACTGAATCCTTAGCACTTGGTAAAATAAGAATTCAATTTCCGCCGGGCGGTGGTGGCGCACGCCTCTAATCCCAGCACTCGGGAGGCAGAGCCAGGCAGATCTCTGTGAGTTCGAGGCCAGCCTGGGCTACCAAGTGAGTCCCAGGAAAAGCACAAAGCTACACAGAGAAACCCTGTCTCGAAAAATCATAAAAAAAAAAAAAAATCAATTTCCTTAGAAGAATGCAGTGACTTTTATGAAATTCTTTATTCAGGATGATTTCACACAAGAACCAAATTTGAAAATCTTACTATATTTTAAGATTAGATTCTGAGTAACTAGGAGGAAGAAGAATTAGCCGAACAGTTTCTATAGTCAACCTTGTATCATTCATTCTCTTGGTCTACTATGAGACTTCGTAGGAGCACCGGCTCCTTCTGAATGGTGGTTGTGTGGTTTTGAATCACCGCAGTTGCTAGCTTCCAGCACGTAAAGGTTGAAGGCACCGTGGCTGTCATGGGAGGAAGAGAAGAGGAGCTTCCATGTGTTGCTCCCATAGCAGCCATGCTTCATCACTTTGAAAGGAACTCTCTCTAGTACTTAGGCTTGGCAGCGCACATATCTTCATGGCACAAACCAACAGGGGGAGATTTCAAATGCTCCCCTTAGAGTTTTCCACCCGTCCCCTTGGTGCTGGAACATGGAACAGATTTTGCAAGAACAAAAGCTGCATTTCCTTCCAGAAGGGGAGAGCGTGTGTCACCAGATGTGTTCACATCTGGCAGTGCTCCCAGGAAGCAAATGTCTAGAAAGCACTCTCTCGAGTGGAGGACGCTTGACATTTGCAGTCAGGACAATTTCATGCCTAAGAGAGCCTCGTGTGCTGCAGGACCCCCGCCCCCACACGCGTTCACCAGATGTCTGCAGACCTCTCAGAGTGGCAAGCGGAGGGATGGGGATGGGGAGTCTTTACTTGACAGGGAATGCAGGGTGTTTATTGCTCTTGGTTGTACAGCACTGGTAACTAATGTTTCCAAGTTGTCTGCTTCTTTCAGGGTCATGCTCAAAGTACTTGGATACTGTGATGTGAACAGTATCTTTATTTAGAAACTGTTACATTTCACTGTCTTTTAATTATTTACCATTTATCATTTATATCATTTACCATGAATACTGTGTGTGTATGTGTGTGTGTGTGTGTGTGTGTGTGAGAGAGAGAGAGAGAGAGAGAGAGAGAGAGAGAGAGAGAGAGAGAGAGAGAAGAAATAGAGTATATTGGGGATCAAATGATTAAACCAGGGTCTCACTTGCATCAAGCACATGTCTACACTAAAGTACGTCCCCAGCCTAGACCGAGTACTGCTGGCAGGATTATCATGTGTGTGATGCCATCCTGGGCCACATGGCAAATGTCAGGCCAGTCTGACACACAAGTAAAGTTCTTCCCACTTATGTTTCCTGGTCCTCAGCAAACGGGAGCAAGAGCTGTCAACAGCCCATTTCAGACAACTTGTGTCTGTGGCGTGTGCATGAGGCTGGGGCCCTAGCCAGCCAGGCTGCACTCCTAATCAGTCTCTCCATCGCTAGTTTTTCTCCTTTTGCCCCAAGGGAACTGACCGGATTAGATGAGGAAGTGATTAAATTGGTAGCTCAAATTTTAAAGTGTAACTCAAGCATGTGCTTTCACATTAAGTACCTCTGAAATTTCACTTTTACCTTCAGAGTAAAAATAAAGAAAAAAGTCATTTCTCACGTAAGTTGTGATGAAGCTTATAAAACAGGCTAACCAGCTTATAAAGGTTGTTCCTTAGACCTTGTAATTAGCTTTATGTATTCACAAGCACTACACTCAGAATCACAGTTCTTGCCAAATGCACATTATATGATTGTGTTAGCTTCCTCAGGTTGCTGAAGTGGTGTCCTGACAACTCCCAGCACAACACACTGACTCTCTTCCGGCTCTGAAGCGGGAAGTGTTGGGTGAGGGTGCTAGAGACCAAAAAGGCATTGTCTTAATCACCGGTCTGTTGCTGTGAAGAGACACCATGACCACAGCCACTCTTATAAAAGGGAAGCATTTAACTGGGGCTGGCTTACCGTTCAGAGGTTTAGTCCACTGTCATGATGGCGGGAAGCATGGCGATCTACAAGCAGACTTGGTGCTGGAGACACAGCTGAGAGTTCTGCATCCGGATCCTCAGGCAACAGGAGGAGAGAGCAACACTGGGCCTGACTTGAGCATCTGAAACCTCAAAGTCCGCCCCCAATGTCAAACTTTCTCCAAGAAGGCCACACCTCCTAATAGTGCCGCTCCTTATGAGCCTATGGGGCCCATTTTCATTCATTCAAACCACCACAGGCATTTGTAGGGAATTCTTCCCAGTTTCTTCCTAGCTCCTGGTGGCTCCCTTCAGTCCTGGCTGTCACCTCAGGTGAATCCATGGTCACATGGCCTCCTTGACTGTGCCCAAGTATCGGAGCATCCTCTCCTCTCTCTCGTAGACAGATAGCATCATCCTTAGCTAGTGTGACGTCTTAACCATCTACACATGGAAACCCAAGTTTTCATGTAAGTCTTATTCTGAGGTCCTGGGTGAACCCAAAACACAATCCATGTAAGACATGTACATGCCAAAATTACATCTGAACTTACTCTTGTATATGTAAGTGGTCTGGATCATAGCTTGTTCTAGAACCAGTTCTACATAAGATACTAACTTTACTGACTTGCCTTTGGTTTGGGTCTCTGAGTATCTGTTGCCTATGTATGTATGAGTGGGTCCAATCATGGGCTCCTGGTTCTGTTCTGGTGACATATTTATTCATAAGTTCATAATTTCAATAACCACACCATTTCAGACTTCCAGTTTTTAAATTAGTTCGCGAAACTTCGGGCTATAAATTTTCTACCAGAAAACAAGGACTCAAACTGTTACAATAGCTCTATTCCCATTTCTATTAAATGCAGATGTATACATTGGCTAATATAAAACCATTTGCTTCTATCTTTTGAGTATAAACATATGCGATGTAAAATTCCCACCCCTTATCAGGGAATTACTTCGGATTTGTTTCCCGGGGTGAAATTACCAAAGCCAGATTACAATGACCTGCTGGCGGCCATCAAAGACAACTGCCTGGCCATGAATTTGCAAATGACCAAATTCTTCTCTGAGAAGATCCTCCAGATCTACGAGATGATGATCGTGCGCCACGGCTTCATGATCGTTGGGGAACCCTTCGGAGGGAAGACCAGTGCCTATCGTGTTCTAGCCGGAGCACTAGGGGACATTTGCGAAAAGGTACACGCGCCACCGTTAAAGCACTGACTTGTTCCTAAGTAGCTTTGTGCTAGAGCGGATACGGGGCTGGTTTAACTGCACTTTCCACGGGACAGTGTACAATCGCCGAGAAGAGAAAATGAGTCAGAGGTGACAAAATTATTAGAAGGGCAAAATGAAGCAAGCAACGAATCCAACATGACCAGGATGCCACAGATTTGTCTTTGAGACTTTAATTTCTTCTTTTTTAGTTAAAGGCAGTGCATCTTGTTGTTGTTGTTGTTGTTTTGTGAAAAAAAGAAAGAAAGAAAAAGAAAGAAAGAAAGGAAGGAAGGAAGGAAGGAAGGAAGGAAGGAAGGAAGGAAGGGAAAGAAAATGCAGAGGAAATCGAAGTTTTCTTTGAATACTTTTAGGAGAACATGTTTATTTTTCTGGGAAGTTATAATGTAAGCTTCTGTTATGAGGTGCCAGTGAAATTAGTTTCAAGGTATGTGTGTGCATAAGTGCTACTCAATTTTTTTCAAGTTGTATTTTTTTATTTACTTATGTGTATATGTGTATATGTGCATGTATGTGGGTCCCTTTAGAGGTAAAAAGAGGGTGGCTGATTTCCTGGGGCTGGATTTACAGGTACTTGTGAGCCATTAGACATGGGGACTGGGCACCAAACCTCAGCCCTCTGCAGGGATGGCAAGTGCCCTGAGCTATGTCTACAGCCCCAATTATTTAAGAGTGTTATGTGTGCCACACTGTGACCTACTTTGATGAGCTAAACAGACAGGACTCTGGACTTCTGAAGCAGGTGCTCTTCTCCTGACACCCTCTGTCTTCTGGATAGCTTTTACCTCACAGTTCAGTGTGTGGCGCCGAGCTGGGCCTTCTCCTCGTCCTCCTCTTCTGGTCATCTCCCTGTGGAGTCTCTCTTTCAGTGACTGTGGACATAGTTACTCGTCTTGTTTACCTGGGGTTCGCTTTGTCCCACCTCACTCAAACCACCCCGTGTTCTCCCTGGGTGTCCTTTGCCGGCAGCTTCAGCTCTCCTCTTCCCGTCACTGCGACCTTCCTTTGAAAATCATACACAGCTTCGCTTCTCACTTCTGCAGGCTGAGGACCTTCATGTTTAAATTTTTTTATTTACCACTTTTATAAAATACATTTTGATCGTGTTTTTCCCTTCCCAACTTCTCCCAACTCCTCTGCATTTTCCTACCCATCCAACTTCATGTCCCCTCTCTCTCTCAAAAAACCAAAAGAAACCCAAAATGAAAATCAAAACAAATGAGAAAGATGTAATACAAAAAAAAAAAAAAAGCCAAAACAAAACAAAATGAAACAAAAAAGCCCACAAGACAGAACAGTAAAAACAAAGCAAAAACAAAAACAAAAACCAAACCAACATGGATTCACTTTGTATTGGCCAACTACTCCTGGGCAAGGAGCCTGCTCTAGAGTGTGCTTCACATACCCAGAGACAAGCCGTGGTCAGGCTTGGGTCAATTACAGTAGCTTCTTCGTCAGGGGTGGGAGCCCACGTCCACTCCTATTTTAGAGGGAGATTTAAGGTGACCTACATTTAGTGTCGTAATTGACCCCGCTACTTTCTTCCTCCTCTATTCTCACGACATTCCCTCTCTTCCTCCTTTTTCTTTTCCTCTTGTTTTAACTCCCCGGCTTGCCTTCTCATCTCCTTTTCCTGTGTTTGGCTTTTGTGTTTTGCGATCTAATTGCCACAAAAAAAAAAAAAAAAATAGCGTCTCTGAGAGAAGAAGGTACCACACAGTGCTGAAAGAGTGACAGGGTGAAGGATGAGCGTGTTTTCTGGTCTCCTGTGAAGTCCAAGTGGTTCATTCGTTCTCTGGAAATGAGTGACATCGCTGTTTCTTTAGCTACCGTACTCAACCTTCAGCTCCTCACTGGCCCTTGGAATAAAACCTGTCTTCAGGGGCAGCAATGTCATCCTGATTCAGAGTACAGTTTCCCCGTCCTTCTCCACTGAGGAGGTTTCGCTGCCAAGCTCTTCCTGGCACAGGGAAGAGAGCAGAGCCCTTGAGCTGAGCTTGGTCTTGTTATTTAAGGTGATCACTTACACATTTGCTCTTTATTAGTTTGTGTCTGCCCGTAGATTGGGTGGTCTCGGAAAGAATTGGACTTGCTATTCTGTCGTATATAAAATAAATGACTAAGAGTAGGTTCAGCACAGGGGATTTTTAAGGAGATTAAATTATTCTGTACAATGCTATAATGACGTATGAGTAAAACCCCCAAAGTTAAACACTAAGCTACCCCTCACTTATCTATATGTTACTTGTATACAACCTATGTAAATGTTAATAATAGTACATCTCCGAACAATCATCAGTGAAGCCCTGTGCCACACCAGTGTGTGATGGTTAACAGTGTCAGGGAAAGCATCCTCAGAGACGCAGAGGAAGGATTCGGGAAGCTCTGTACTTTCTACTCAATTTTCTGTAAATTTGAGACTGCTCTAAAAATTAATTCTCTTAATTTAAAAACAAGGCTTATATGCCCCAAGGGTGCCAGCATGTCTTATAATAATGCCATAGAGCCAAGGGTTCTGGCCAAAATGGACAATTTACTAATATTAAGTTTTTGACTCCATGGGAAGTCTCTATCATTACATCTCTTTATTTTCTCTCGGAGAACATTTTGTAACAAGGGTCAGCAGATTACAGCCCACAGGCCAAATCCAGCCAAACTCTATTTTTGTGATGCCAATGGACTCAGAATGGTGTATACAGTTTCTGCAAATTTTTAAAAACTGAAAATAGAACATGAACCCCAAAAACCTACATCGTTTACTGTGTGGACCTTCACCAAAAACAGTTCTAATTCTTTTTCTGTAATTTCAGATGTAAAAGAATGAACATCATTTACTAATTTACCCCTACGTGTGTAGCTGAAGTTTTCTCCAGTCCTGCCCAGCCCCACAGACCCTGCAACCGCTTATAAAATAATCACTCAGAAGCTTATATTAATCAAACTGCTTGGCCATTAGCTCAGGCTAACTATTGACTGACTAGCTCTTACACTTCAATTAACCCATAATTCTTATTTATGTTTAACCACGTGGCTTGGTACCTTTTCTCAGTTCTGCCTTCACGTCTTTCTTCCTCTGTGCCTGGCTGGCGACTCCTGACTCAGCCTTCCTGTTCCCAGAATTCTCTTCTCTGCTTATCCCGCCTATAATTCCTGACTGGCTACTGGTCAATCAGCATTTTATTTATACAGAGCAATATCCACAGCCTATGTGTTCTGTTACTTTAAAATACTGTCATAAACAACCTTCAACACTTGACTTCTCAGTTGTTCACTGGCATTACGGAGAAAATGGAGATGAGTGCTTTTCACACAGCAACCTCGTGCCTTGGAACCTTGTTAAATTCATTCCGTATTTCTGGCAACTTCTTTGTAGGCTCCTTAAGATTTTTTTTTTGTACATAATCATGTTCTCTATGAAGAAAGACGGTATCCTTCAATATAAATAATGTTGGTTTTTCTCCTTCGTTAAGGGACTAATGGAAGAAAACAAGGTGCAAATAACTGTTTTAAATCCTAAGTCTGTCACCATGGGCCAGCTGTATGGACAGTTTGACTTAGTGTCCCACGAGTGGTCTGACGGGGTCCTCGCTGTCAGCTTTCGAGCGTTCGCAGCTTCTGCGGTAAGAGTCCACGTTCTCACATGCAGATTTTTAAAAGCTTATGATATGTCTTGTAACCACTGTCTGGTGTTTTCCGAGTTATTTCAAGCAAACATTTACAGATTAAGATATTTATTGCAAGCATGTTACCGGATGCTGTGGGGAACCACTCTAGCACATGCAAGAACAACAGAGACCATGTCCCCGGGCACCTCTGACCAGGAAGTGCCCCATCAGACCTCGTGGAAGACAGAAAAGTAGATGGTCTGAGTGATGCGGCCCTCAGCCTCTTGGGTGACATCCTTTCTTTCTGCACTCTGGGCTGCTGCCTTTGTCATTCCAGCTTGTTATTAGACATACCTCAGTGCTTGGAGAACAAAAACGCACGCCTTTGAAAGTGTCCCACGTCCCAGCACTTTCCATGTAGCGTGCTTGGAGGTGAAGGGGCTGCGCTGTGGAAAGCGGGAGACAGAGAGACATTGAAAGGCTGGCGTCCCTTACGGGCCTCGTTCTGTGGGGTCATTGTCTGTCACACACAAAAGCAGAGTCCAGAGTCCAACAAGTGATGATTGGCCACAGAGCTTCAGCAGGTTCTTGTAGATGTGGTTTTATGGGAATCAATTACTTAAGCTGATACAGAAACAGATTATACTAGGGACTTCAATTTTTTTTTTTTTAGTTAAAGTTCTTATTTTATAAATGCTTTTTTTTTTTTTATCTTGGCTACCGTATACCCTAAATTTGGTGTTCTCTACTTCTTAAAGACTCAAAGGATCATAACACTTGAGTATAACTCACCATCACTTTTATTGAAAGGCCATGGCAGTGGGTAACATAAGGACAGATACTCCCAGGGCAGAGATCTTGCCCAGCATCAAGCTTTGATCATCATTTTCAGGATAAGTCATCACAAGGCATAAGTAAAACAGACAGAAGTGGCCTTTTGGACCCTCTCTTGTCAATGTGCATGTGCTCATGCCCAGAGTAACCTAACACAAAGCTTCTAGACCGTGTAAGCAGACACATCATTTACATGGAAATGCCCATGAGGTATGCAGTTACATAGCTTACATTACACCCATAAACACCAAGTCTCAATGAGGCTCGGTAGTTCACTCAAAAACAGTAGGGCAGGTGAAAAGGAAGCCCTTCAGACTGAGGCTCAGGTCGCATTTACATAGCACTGTCCCCAAAGTGACAGTTGACCAGCACCAGCAGCTCAGAGCATGAGGGAAAGTTATCTCAAGTGATCACCCAGGGATAGAGAAATACGCTTCATTGTCACCCTCCTGGGTTTTGAGACACAAGCACCAGCCTCAAAGTGACCATGAGGTGGCTTCACCCTGGGGCAGCCCCACTGTCCTGTGGAGTTGACCATGGGGACTGAGAATGTGTTAAGAAGGACTTCAATCTGTCACTACTGTAACCTCCACATTAGCTGCAGTTAAGACAAACATCATTTGCATACACAAGCAGATGGAATTATAAGACTCAGAAGGTTGACTATTTTCTGTATATGTATAAGTATTTTCATATTTTTGTCAAGCTGTTAAACTGATTTCATGTTATGCCTATATCAATGATGTTTATTATTACTAATGTACTGAACTTTGTGTAAATGTTATTGATTTTAATATCCTATACCTGTGGTTCTCAACCTGTGGGTCATAAACCATGGGGGGGGGGGTGCGGTAAAGACTTTCACAGCGGTCACCTAAGACCATAGGAAAATAGGTATTTACATTATGATCCATAACAGTAGAAAATTACAGTTACAAAGTAGCAATGAAAATAATTTTATCATTGAAGGTCACCACAACATGAGGAACTGGATTAGAGGGTCACAGCATTAGGAAGGTTGAGAATCATTGTCCTATAACATTATGAGACAATTCAGTCTAGGAGTGGTGTGTGTGTATGTGTGTGTGTGTGTGTGTGTGTGTGTGTGTGTGTGTGTGTGTACCCATTTCATAGAAGGAAGAAAAAATTTTAGCGTAGAAGTCATTAACATTATGAAAAACTTTCAGTAGAATTCATGATAAGAGCAATCTATAAAACACTAAGAACAGGCATATCTGAATGAACATTCTGTTTTCCCTGTCAATAGTATTTTCAGTTCTAATATTTTTAAAGCCTTTCACATATATTTAGCCTCAGAAATATTGAAAAGATTTAATCAAGGTAAGATATCATAGTTTTGTCTTGTCCATGGCATATGTAGGCTCCTTCATGTATGCTTGTGTGTGTGTGTGTGTGTGTGTGTGTGCGCGCGCGCGCTTTATTTAAAGGGCACTTTTTATGTTTTCATGGTAAATTAACTCTGCTATAATTTTAAATTTTGAAATAATAGGATTGATCTGTTTGCTTCATTACGTTTTGTCCTTTACCCACTCTCCGTGGATTCAGACTCCAGACAGGAAGTGGCTAATTTTTGATGGACCAGTTGATGCCGTGTGGATTGAGAACATGAACACTGTGCTGGATGATAACAAGAAGCTCTGTCTGATGAGTGGGGAGATTATTCAGATGTCGCCACAGATGAATCTGATTTTTGAGCCAATGGATCTAGAAGTGGCTTCTCCCGCCACCGTAAGTGCTCGACTCCGGCGTCTGCCTGTGAATCACACAATTTTTATCAATGTTTCTTTTTACTTAGTGGCTTTTGCTTTAGATCGAATGTATTTGTGCATTCCATTCTGAGAGTGATCTGTGATCCTGAAAGAGCAGGCAGATCTGCCCACATACTTTGGCAGAGTTAATAATCCAGTTATAATTCTCTGTTACCTGGGATCATTTTTTTGAAATCATATGCAAAAAATTGAGATCGAGAGATGATATAAAATTAAGTCTTTGCCCCTACAAGGTTTGTAAGAAATAGATGTCCCAAGTCATCTTAATGCCTAGCAGGAAGCCAGGTCTTGTACACAGGACTCCCTGCCTAACCTCACCTGATTCTGTTCCAGTGATCAGCTGTAGCAGGTTTTCTATCATTGTGGGGAATCTGCTGATCAACAAGATGCTTCTTGGAACTGCTCCCTGAAGTCAGTCCATTGTGTCAGGGCTGCTTATGGCCAAAGGAAATTAATGGTAAGGTTAGCAAAGGAATCAGTGATCTTTGTTCTGGAGACATACACAACAGAAGAGCATCCATGACTAGGTGCCTGGGATCAGGTATATGTCATGTGACCCCCCAACCTCCATGTGTGAGAAGGAATCCACTGGTTTATGATCACTCATCTCTTTGGGAAAATGTCCCTAAATCAACACGCAAGTGTTGACTGCCCCTTACCTGTCATGTGAGCAGACTGACGCTGTGTAGGTAATGGAACTTCTTAAGCATACATTGATGCTAAGCGATGCGTACCCTTCCAGGTTTCCCGGTGTGGCATGATTTACATGGAGCCTCACATGCTAGGTTGGAAACCATTGATGACGTCTTGGATAAACACTTTACCACAGTCAGTCAGTGTCATTCAGAAGGAGTTTATAGAAGGCTTATTTGACAGAATGGTTCCTGTTTCTGTTGAATTCATTAGAAGACATACAAAGGTAAGGAAAATAGAAATTTTAAGATAAAAAAATGGAAACTTAAATATATTAATTTCAATGTGTTTTTTTTTAATGCTAATGGATAAATACTTTTTAGCAGGTTTGACTGGAACCTTTTTTCCATTTTGATCTTTTTCTTTCTTTTATTTTCTTTTATACAAACCTTCTCTGTGTAACCTACATGGGCCTGGAGTCCAGGTTGGCCTGTAACATGTAGTCTGGCTGCCTCTGCCTCCCAAGTGCTACAATTACAGGCATGTGCCAACACTCCTTGCTAAAACCTTAGCTCGGACTAAAATAAAAAGGCTTGAACTCATACAATTATTCTTGAAAAACATACAAAGCATAACATCTTAGAATTTGACACAGTGTTATTGGCAATTATTCTCTCTTAAAAACAAACAAACCTGAAAGGCTTGCCTAATCTTGTGAATTACAATATTCAAGATGTTAGCTTTTATTTCCGGTGGGCAGTTATATTTCCACGTGCATGTGTGTGTTTGTGTATGTGTGCATTGTTTTCCCAAATTTTTGAAAACAATCAAATCCTTGGTAGAAGGATAAAGCAAGAATCTATGGAAGTCTGGGATCAATAATCTATTAAGAGATGAAATGGAATAACACATCATGGATACAGGATGAAGTAGTACTGCTACCTCTTCATCCCTGGGGGAGGGGGTTGGGGAAAGCTCCAGACCAGGTCACTGAGCTGTGGCATCAGGAAACCTTCCATGTCCAAGAAAGCGTGTGACCCTCATCCTCAGTTCTTATCTGGCCATGTATCCAGAGAAGACCCTGCCCTAGGGCAAAGTCACCCCAATACCACTGGCTAAATGGATCAAATTTCCATAACACTTCCCCTTTTTTGTCTATTTAAGAAGGTTCTAATCCTAATATTAAACTATACACAATAAGAACAATTATCAAGTACTGTCCAGAAGAAAGAAAAAGTAATAACATAAACAAAAGTGGAACTACAACCAACAAGAACAACATCAAGCAAGAAATGCATTCTAGATGTCCAGACCATAGGTAATTGGCAAATTACAGAGATTACTCCAATAGCTGTCCTATCCTGAAGAGTCTAAGTCTTGTACCTAATATGCCCTTAGCTAAGATTTGAGAGGATTATAACTGTAACTATCTAGTCTTCAACTCCATCAAAGACCTGAGAAGGAAAATAATATTACCTGAGTAAACAGGAAGTATAAGCAAGCAACTTCTGAAAAAAATGCAAGAAATGACAGAAACATCTGGCTGTCTGGACAGTCACCCAATGTTTCTCTGCAGTGTTGGGGCATCCAACTTTGGCTTATAGGCCTAGAATATCTGACAGACCATTTTCAGAAGCAGGAAAATTTGAAGGACTGTACTACCCTGTCTTGGCAAGGTTCAGCTGTCGCTTTTCCTCGTGTCCTGCTTGTCCAGACTGGACAGTGTATTTACTGTCAGCAGTCGAGGCAAGGGCAGTTTTTTACCCAATAGGCCAGTTTTGCCAAGAAGAGAACAAACTCCATATGGAGTGTTTTCAGTACCCATCATCCTCTCAGGAGTAGATTGGTATTGCCAAGAGCAGTCATGTCTCATGTCAACAGAATTCTAAGTTGTTAAAACCTTTAAATGCTATATTCTGTAGGTCTTTGAAGTATTTGAAGATTACCTATCTTTGTGGAATATATCTCTGCATACCTAGAAAACATAACTAACATGACTAAGTTTGACAAACATGGGTGACTACTAACCTAAAATTCTTATTAACCTATACAGCTTAAAGACTAAAGCCTCGCATTATAAAAATAAACAATCTGTAAATAAATTTACAGTACAAGGATAATGACCTTGAAATTTAACAGTATACAAAAATATCTTAACCAGAGGTAGAAAAGTATAGTTGCAATATGACAAAAATAACCTTAATTTGCATCAATATACAAAATATTCTAAACAGAAGTAGAAACATATATACAGTATGACAAAAATAATTTTGCATTTGTATCTATATATAAATTATCTTAAACAGGAAAAGAAAAATAATTTTACATTTGTATAAACACCAATACAAATTATCTAAAACTGATCATTGCTTTTTTAGTTTACAAGTAGCTATAATAATCCACCTTATTATCCTATCCTATCTATTCCCCCTTTTTTCTATTTCAAACAAGATTCCCGAGTCTAACCTTTATTGTTCTGCCCCAACCCTATAACAGCTTATAACCCCTTATAGCTTATAACTACAGATGACAATTATCCATAACCCCAAGAAAAACCAAAAACCCTCCACCCCACCTGTTCGGAGAGGTGGAGGCATTTTCTTAGAATTACTTCCTGCTGTCTGGGGAGGGCAACGGTATCTCTATAGGATCCTATAAAACACTAAAACAATGATTAAGTTCATGAGGACTAGCTGTAACATCTGTAGCTAGTCTCCGAGTAATGGGTAAGGCTTATCTGAAGTTCTGGCTAGAGTGGTGTAATGTTGATGTAACCAACCGTCTTATTAAATAAGAAACACAGAAACAATGTAAAAGAGAAAGCCAAGAGGTCAGAGCTCAGAGCTAAATCTCACCCTTCCTTCTGCTGTCCCAGCTTCGCGAAAAGAGACCTACTTCCTGTCGGTTAGTTTTTTTAAAGTATGTTGTTCTGCCTTCTCATTGGTTGTAAACCCAAACACATGACTGCCTCGTCACTGTCTGAATGTACAGCCCCCTAGGTCTTAAAGGTATATGTCTCCAATGCTGACTGTATCCCTGAACACACAGAGATCTTATGAGATTAAAGGCGTGTGCCACCACCGCCACACTCTTGCTATGGCTCTAATAGCTCTGACCCTGAACACACAGAGATCTTATGGGATTAAAGGCGTGTGCCACCACCGCCACACTCTTGCTATGGCTCTAATAGCTCTGACCCCCAGACAACTTTATTTATTAACATACAATCAAAATAATATTTCAGTACAATTAGATTACCACCACAGTGTAAGAAGGTGGAACATCTCAGCTAGCCACCTTGGAACTGTCCTGAGCAGTTTGGGGGCCAAGGCCGATCTTTGAGTGGTGTGTATCAACTCAGTGGCGTTATTATGGACCAGGTAGAATCGTTGTTGTGGAGCCCCGTCATCCTTCTGGAGACTTCAGAGATCACTGTTAGGAAAATGTATTGTTCACTGTGGAAAACTTAAACATTATTAATATCAAAGCAGAAAGTTTAAATTTTAAGATAGTATTACATCTAAAGAAAGATTCTAAAGAGTCAAATTAAGCATGAGGGAAAAGAGATTTGTGACATTAGTCACTAGATTTTGGTTTCTTCTATCCTACACCAGGTGGTTCTTCTGATATGAGACAGAGACTCTGAAGCTTTGTTTTGGTTTTTGTTTTTCGAGTCAGGGTTTCTCTGTGTGGCTTTGGAGCCTGTCCTGGATCTTGCTCTGTAGACCAGGCTGGCCTTGAACTCACAGCGATCCGCCTGCCTCTGCCTCCCAAGTGCTGGAATTAAAGGTGTGCGCCACCACCGCCCGGTGAAGCTTTCTTTTAATAACATGCTTGGATTTAGAGAAGGAGAGAGCCACACTCCAACTCCAAAGCCATCTTTAATTTTTAATTGAGTCAGGACTACAAATTTTTGAGAAGTAAAAAGATTTTAATTTTTAGGTAATGAGATTTTACCCTGTAGAGAATATTTGTACCATTGGGTCAGATTTTTCTTTGCTTGGTAATTTTTTTTCTGGATAGTTTTCCCTTCTTCTTTAGATGTCTAGATGTCTAAGGTCTTTTGACTTCTTGAAGACAGGCATTTCTATTTTCCTGTAAAGACAAAAACAGAATCCTGCCCTGACCCTTATTTCGTGAGTTTTCCTATTGACACATATAGTTGTCACATTGGTTGATGAACTATCACTTCTCCTTATGAAGAGGCCTCTCCTGTTCAAATCGAATCTTTATTAATTTTGATGATATTCATAGCTTTTCTTCTCTTATTGAAATAAAATTGAAATCCCTTCCAGAACATAATACATATCCTGGTTTCCATTCTGAGGTTAACACATCTTTAAAGTACACAGCTGATTTAGTTCAGTAGTTCTTTTTTTCTGTTGTCTAATGTCTCTCCCCAGCTACTGCTCCTTTTTCACTAGCATTTAGAAAATTTAAAGTTAATAAGGCACAATGTAATCTCTCTGTGGGGTCTTTATTACCCTTTTTTGTTCATTAAGCATTTCTTTTAAAGTGCAATTAGATCTTTCTATAACCGCTTGTCCTATTGGATTATGTGGTATGCCTGTAATATGCTTTATATTATAATATACAAAAAACTATTTCATTTTACTAGAGACATTGTCAGTCTTAATTTGTACAGGTATTCCCATGATGGCCATGACTTCTAATAGGTGTGTAATTATGGAATCAGTCTTTTCAGAACTCAAAGCAGTTGCTCATTGAAATCTTGAAAATGTATCTATTGTATGGTGTACATATTTTAATTTTCCAAATTCTGCAAAATGGAACACATCTATTTGCCAAATTTCATTTCTTTGTACACCTTTAGGGTTACTTCCTGCAGGTGATGGAGTTTGATTATACAAGGAATAAGTAGGACTTTTTTTTTTTTTTTTTTTTTTTTACAATTTCCTTAGCTTGCTGCCAAGTGATGGAAAAATCCTTTTTCAAACCTTTGCTATTGATGTGGTGTTTTTTAATGAAGTTCTGAGACCTCCAGCACATTTCCTATCAATAGCTGATCAATTTTTTTCATTATCTTGTGCTAGAGGACCTGGCAGACCTGTATGGGATCTGATGTGTGTTATATATATGGGATTATTCCTATTCCTGACTAGTTCCTGTATTGTAAAAATAACGAAGTTAATTATGATTCATCAGGAATAAGTTCAGCAGTTCCAATGTGTAAAACAACTCTTTTCGCGTATTGATAGTAACTATATTGAGAGATTCTGTAAAATCCATTAGTACCATGAGAATGGCATATAATTCTGACTCTTGCAGAAAATCATAAGGCCTTTGAGCCACTTTACTTAAATTTCCTGATTTATATCCTGCCTTTCTTGATTTGTTTGCATCAGTATAGAATGTAGGGGCTCCAGAGATTGATATTCCCTGTACAAGGTGAGGAAGGACCCAACTGGTTCTTTTTATGAATTTAACTCTCTTGCTTTGGGGATAACTGCTGTTAATCTCTCCCAAAAAAAATTACTGCAAGCTCTTTGCTAATAGGGCAGGGCTGTTTGGGGTCAGGCCACCTTGGGTACCAGGTAAAGCAAGAATCCACGGAAGTCTGGATCCAGAATTTATTAAGGGATGAAATGGGACTAACACACAAATACAGAATGAAGTGCTGCTGCTGCCTCTGTGCCCACCAGGGAAGAACGGGAAAGCTCTGGACCGGATCCCTGAGCCATGCATCAGGAAACCTGCCATGTCCAAGGGAGCACGTGACCCTAATCCTCAGTTCTTATCCAGTCTCATACCACACCCATAGGGCTAGTCACCCCAATACCATTGGCTGAAGGGGTCAAATTCCCATAGCAGAAGGACAATACAGGAAATAGGGGCATCAAAAATGTGAGGCAAAAGACCAAAGTGTCTCGGGCAGTGGCTGAGGAATGAGAGATGCACTGCTCTTTCAGAAGCTTGTCTGGTATATGACAAACAGGAAGTGACCATGCTCCATACCGTCTAAACAGACAGGCTCTGAGAATCACAATAGAGCAAGGTACAGAATCTGTGTTTCTTTTCCTCTAGTGCGGTCAGATAATTTAAGTAAAGAAATGAACTTCCTGTGTCGCGGGCATGTACCTTGGCTATACAGCCACGCCAAGCCTTTCATGTAAACTTCCCAGCACACTGACTTCTGTCCTCTCTGTAGACGTTATGAATGGCCATTACAGTAATAGATGTCTGCCTAGGAGGAACTCTTTGTATTGGAGCGCCCCATCAGTTTCAGTCCCATGCTAGCCAGAAGCTCCGTCCTGGTGGCTGAGTAGGAAGCCGGCCCCTTCTGGTCTTCAGAGATGACGTCACAGGGTGAACTTTCACACGACCAGCACAAAGCGATGCAGCTCTGAAGGTGGAACAGAGCTGTTGGAAGCGAAGCTGGCAGCTGCTTATGGAGAACACCGTCCTAGGAGATGTGTGCGTTCCCTGGTTTAGTTTACAAGCTGTAATAGTGAGATGCCCAAAACGTAAAGTGCACCGTGTGTCCGCGGTTCCGCAGACATTGTGTGGACTCAGAAATCTATCGTGGAGTTGTTTTTGCTGGAACTATAGCTATGGATTGTAAATAGATCTTTAAGTGGGGTTTATTTATTAAGCATTGCACATAGATAAATTAAGTGCCACTTCTGATTTTTTTCCATAGTTTGATTTATAAGATTAACAGAGAAAGAATCTATGCCTTTGATTTAGATAAACACATGTCAGTATTTTTTTTTTTAATTTGAGAATTTGCTTGAGAGGTTTTATAAAGGGTACATAGCACCAGCTGCTGAGGTGGCTCCGTGGCTCAAAGCACCCGCTGTGCAAACCTGACAGCCTGAGTCCCCGAAACTCACACCGGCCTGGTGTGATAGGCGCACCTGAAATATTAGTGTGTATACAGTAAGATGGGAAAGAGGCAAGACAATCGCCCAGAAGCTCACAGGCAGCCAGTCTGAGCACAGAGAGGCAAAAAGAAGAGCCCCTGCCTCAAGAAGGCAGGAAGAAAAGCCCAACTACGGAAAGACTTCCACATGGGCACCACAGTACATGCATGTCACACATACACATCACACGCGGAGTTGAAAAAGGAGTACATATTACTGTCAGTGCTCCAGGCAAGGAATGAACGAGTGTCTCAGCTTCCCTTCATAAATGAGAATCCGAAGAGTACCTTTTTGTAGATTCTGTGCCTGGTAGGATTGAAGAGGCTCCACAAACGCGAGCTGCCGGCATGCTAGTCCTTGGCTTCATTTGTTAATGGACTCTTCCTTCTGATTTTTCAGGAACTCTCTCCTACTTCAGATACAAACTTGGTCCGCTCCTTAATGAATCTCATAGACTGTTTTATGGACGACTTCACTGATGAAAACAAACAGAAAGAGAGAAACGATCGAGAATCTTTCTCTCTGCTTGAGGTAAGGCGGCTCATTGTTCTCTGTGTCTTGTCGTGAAAAAAAAAACAAAAACAAAAAAACACACCTCTTGCGTTTGCCAAAGCCTCTTCATCAACAAGACCCACTTTGCTTGTGAAATTGGACTTAGAGAAGTTGTGGAAGCCTATGAGGGAGAGAGAGGCCTAGCCCAAATTTGAAAGGAAAGTATGTCTGGGTCTTCTGCCTATCAAAGTTAACTCCATGCTCCTTTAAAGATCAAGCTCCAGCATGAGTGACAAACACGTGATTTATAGAACTACCCCTGTAAGCTTTGCCTTGGCTTGAATGCTTGCTTCCTCTTGCATTACTTTAAAGATTTTTTGTTGTTGTTGTTTTGTTTTTTTCGAGGCAGGGTTTCTCTGTGTAGCTTTGTGCCTCTCCTGGGACTCACTTGGTAGTCCAGGCTGGCCTCGAACCCACAGAGATCTGCCTGCCTCTGCCTCCCGAGTGCTGGGATTAAAGGCATGTGCCACCACCACCCGGCTTACTTTAAAGATTTTATAAGACATAATTTTGGGGGAAATTAATTTCCATAGAATTCTTAGATGACCTGCTATTGCCAGGTAGCTCAGATATTTCCTCCCAGAGATGTCAATCTGGTTGATTTGATTTGCACTACAAGGATGGATCGAAGTGTCTCTTTACACTCTGTCTTCTCGTCTCTTCAATGCAGGGCATTTTTCTGTTTTCACTGATCTGGTCCATCGGTGCTTCTTGTACGGACGATGATCGCTTGAAATTCAGTAAGATTCTTCGAGAGCTAATGGAAGGTCCAATTTCAGACATAACTCGAAATAAGTTTAAATTACTGAGTGGCACTGAGCAGACATCCTCAAAGGCATTGACGGTGCCATTTCCGGAGAAGGGAACAATTTATGATTACCAGTTTGTTCCAGAGGTGAGTTCTGAAGCAAGATGTGGACGTTTTCTGCTGAGATGTAGCATGTGGTGGCTCTGGGACCATTTGTCCCTCACTGTTCACATGAACAGTGGGAAACAGAGGAAAGAATGCCAGCTTTGCAGTCAGACACCTGAGTTCTAGTCCTAGAGAAGTTATTTTCTTCCTGATCAGTCTTGGATAAGTTAATTTTCTTGAATTTAGTTTTCCTCAGTGATAAAAAGGCCTGATACTGAATAGGCCAATTTTATCTATTAAATACAATGACACACTATGATACCTAGCCCAGCACTGTGAACATTCTATTCAAGGCCATCTCTTCAAGATCCGTGTGTGTGTGTGTTAGTACATTGCAGGCACAGAGTCCTATAGAAATGCATGTACCTACGAACAGTTCCTGATGACTGGATGATCAGACTTGTGTTCTGGTCATTAGTCTTGTTGTAATATCCACAGACATTGTGCTTAGAACAAACTTTGGGAGTAAGAGATGATTTAAGCATATATAAACTTAGTAGAATTGGGATCGTGCTGTGTAATCATGGGCAGTTTCTATCCTTTTTTAATACTCAACAAAGAGTAAACTTTTCATGGCACTGGTGTTTCTTCAGTAGAGTTATTTCCAAGAGCCTCCCTAAATCTAGCAGGATGCTTTTCAAATCCTTAGTTTTTTCACTTTTATAAATACTGCTTTGGTGAAAATTCTTAGACATAAGTTACAGTATGCATATCTGATTATCTCCTTGAGATAAATTTTTAGGAGTTTCTAATTTCTATAGCCCTTGATCTCTACTACCAACCTCATCCTACAAGGAGTTCTTGCTCTTCATCCTGCCCAACACATATTTGCTAATTTCATTTATATTATTCATAACCCTGGTATTTCCAGAGAGAGGGAAGAGAGGGGCAGTGAGATGCTTCCTATGGAGGGAACGGGAACTCAGAGCTCATGGGTGGTCCCTCCAAGATCGTAGCCTCCAAGTGACTGTACACTTCCAGATTCCTAATTCTTAGTTCCTCCTTTCCCATATGAGGTCAAAGATACGTGTTTGAATAGATTATCAAGATCAAGACGAGGAACTCTTTTTCTCTCCAGTTCTATAAAAATCTATAAAAACTGATTTTTGGACTGGATATGAATCCAGTGCCCTCAATAGTGTCTTCACTAAATGTGCAACTGGCTATCAGAAGACATAAAAATGAACAAAATACAGCGCTCAGTGTGAGCCCAAATCCTCTGCAGAAGAGCATCATGCCGTAGTCGAGGCTCGGGGGATGCGAGGCAAAGGCCGAATGGATGAGACATCTGTCGTCTAGCACAGCCACCTGCGAGGACTGGCAGTGCCAGGGGAGATGGGCCTGCATCTGATGCATTTTGAATCACCAGGAGCTTATTTATAATTCTGTATTAAGGATGGGTACGGCAGTATTATTTTTCTGGAGAAAAAAATTTTTTGAAACTTTATTATGAAAATCAAATTAAGTAATTCCCAAGCTAATTGGATACAGCATAGTATTAATTCACAATAACCACAAACTGGGAAATCATACTATATTACAGTGCAGTGTGAATGTAGCTAATACTGCTTAGTTGTATATATTAATGATTTAAAATTATATTTATAAATTTTCGTAAAATAAATCTTGCCTGAAATAAGCATAAACGTTAAGTGGTATATAGTTAACTTTTAGGAAAATTATAACCTGTTTTTGTTAACATATTAAATAAAAATTCCTTACTCTTTGCCCATTGATTCATCAAATTTTGTCAATGTGATTAGAGAATCCAGTATTGATCGCTGAGTTGTCATGCTGTCGCTTCAGAACATCTGAAATGTCTGAACATTGCCATCTCAGTTTTAGTCATATGAAAGCCTAGTTTCTCCTCGATTTTCATATGAAATTTAACTTTCAGCCTGAGAGGGTGTTTGTTCCAAAGAACAAAACAAATGCGTAGATATCAGAATTTAATTGGCCTCGCTGTTTTCTCCCTTGTACAGAAGCACAGAGCCTGCTTTATAACTCTGCCCGTTTGTCTGTTTGCTGTAAACAGGGCTTGGGAAGATGGGATCAGTGGATAAGGAGATTAGGAGATGCTCCCCCAATTCCCAAAGATGTACAGTTTAATGAGATCATTGTGCCAACTCTAGACACAATTCGTTACTCGGCGCTAATGAACTTGCTGACCACTCATCAGAAGCCTACCATATTTGTAGGACCAACAGGAACTGGGAAGAGTGTTTATATCATTGTGAGTACAGTAGGAATGTAAATGTGTCTGTTAAAGCAAGCGTGCTGTTCTAAGAATTATAATGTTTAAGTTTGGCTTAAATACACTCAACTATTTTGTTGTTTAAGTTACAGGGAATTTGGGAGGAATTGTCATTTATTTTAGAAAACTCATGTAAAATATGCCTTTTAGAAAAAGGAAAATCTTAGCCGTTTGTCTCTGGTGGGTTGCCTACATTAGATTATAATGTTTTATGTCACAAAATCATTGTCCCATTCATCATAATATTTTAGTAAGAAAATATTTAGGATGAGAGTTAGGTCTCCTGAACATTGTTTTAGTAATTAGACCTGATGGCTACTTTTCTGAATTACTTACATCTGATGGTTACTTTTCTGAATTACTTACATCTGATGGTTACTTTGTAGCAAGATGACAGACGGACTTTCCACCATGATTCTTGAACGGCCCCAGCAGTTAGTCAGGATTGTGCTAGCTGCTGTGACCGATGCATCCCAGACCCAGCCGCCCCACACAGCTGGGGGGGGGGGGGTACTGTTCCCAGACTGTCTTCTGTCCCAGTCATCCCGCATTCCTCCAGTTTCTGACAGTGTTTGTTTCTGGTTCTTCCTTTCTCTTAATTTAAATTGAATCCTTTAATCATTCTGAAATGTATTTGGGTGTATGCAAGTTGTCCTAGAATTACTCATTTATTGAAGAAAACAAGGCTTTTTTCCATTTATCCTTCTATCAAATTTAGCCCAGGCAATGGATTGTACTGGTATTAAACACATTACTTTTCATAAAATTATATCTGTCCCTTTCACACAATTGATGAAGGACCACAGTACTAACACTCACCTTCCAGCGAAGTCTGTTTGAAATGCAGTGAAGTTACTTGAGCTTGACTCACAGAAAGTGCATGGAAGTTCAGAGGTGGTCATGACTATCAACAGAGCCTGGGCGAGTCAGAGACAAAAGCAGGCTGAATCCTTGTCGCTCGCCAAGGCTGGAGGCAACTTTTCTCGCCTCCCGTCCTGGCTGCTTCCTGAGAAGAAGTAATGCGTACTATGAATGCGGTTGTGAAAATCAGAGAACACACATCCGTGCAAGGGACCTGGGCAGGCAGAGGCGCCCTGTTGGCACGGTAACTGTGGTTCCACACTCATTCCTTCCCGTGCCTTGTTCTGACTTGTCAGGTCACACTCAGGTCTGTCCACGATGATGCTCAGTGTTTAGTCTGAAATGCCAAAGCATGTTTCACCTGTGGCTCACTCTGTCATTCCTGTTCTGTAGAATTTCCTTTTAAATCAACTCAATAAGGATATCTACAAACCCCTGATAGTTAACTTCTCGGCTCAAACGACTGCCGCTCAAACTCAGAATATCATCATGTCGAAACTGGACAAAAGAAGAAAAGGAGTTTTCGGCCCCCCTTTAGGCAAGAGAATGGTAATGACCTTTTTTTTTTCTTCCGTGTTTGTTTTATCTCTAGTATAACACTGGGCCCATCCATGTCCACTGCTACGGTCTGAACAAGGAAAACTAATATGCTAAACATTGCCATCTTTGGTTTATTTGTTTGTTTTTTTAAATGATTTGTGTGTGTGTGTGTGTGTGTGTGTGAGAGAGAGAGAGAGAGAGAGAGAGAGAGAGAGAGAGAGAGAGAGAGAAGGGAATGGGTGGGGGCAAGAAGACAACTTTTGGAAACAGTTCTCTCCTTAACCATGCATTCTGGAATCGAACTCAGGGCATTCGACTTCACTATAGGTACCCTTACCCTCTGAGATATCTCTCTACCACACTGGCTCTTTTCTTTTGAATGAATTTTATTTAAAATTTTCCCAGACTGGGGATATAGCATAGCAGTAGAGTACTTAGCTAGCATGCACTTAGCCGTGAGTTTGTGGTGGCAAAAGCCTGTGATCTCAGCTCTCAGAAGATGGAGGCAAGGCTGTCAGAAATTCAGGGTCATCATCCTTGGACACATATTGAGTTCAAGGCCAGCCTGGGATACATAAGACCCTGTCTCAAAAAGAAAAAGAAAAAAAGAAAAAGAAAAAGAAAAAAATCAATTTCCTCAAACAGGTCATAGTTCATATTTGTTTTGAAGACTTCCTGTAACTGGTGATATGTGTGTGACACTGAGCACCATGGTGTTGTTTCTCAGTGGCTGCCTTTAGAACTAAAAACAAAATATTGATATGAAAAATGAGATTGTAATTCATGTATGACACTCCTAGCATAATTTAATGCTTGCCTTTCCTTAAGAACTCTCTACCAAATGACTTATTTACGCTTTTCTGCAAAGAACTCCCTTCTCGACTGAGCCTTCGCCACCCAAAGGCTGTGCTCACCTAACATCCACACCTTTCTTTGCTATTTAATAAGGCAGAGTGTTTCACAAGGGAAAAAAAGTATTTTGGGAGGCAAATGGCAAAGAGGATTTACAAGCCTTGAACCACCAACCTATAAATATTAGTAATGAGAAGGTCTCCTTATTTCTATAGAAGCCTAAAGAAAATATTCTTGTTGGAAAAAGAAACCATCACTTCTCAGAAATACACTCTATACCTGTAAGAGTACAGACGAATAATCTGCCTCAACGTCATTTATAAAACAGGACTCTAGGTCAAGTGCTAATATTTTCTTTACTATTCTTCTTTCTATTTTTTTTTTCTTTTGGAGACAGTGTGTAGCTGGAGGGCTTCTCTCCAGGTTCCCCAAGCCCCGCAGTCCCACAATCCACTTATAAAATAATCACTCAGACGCTTATATCACTTATAAACTGTATGGCCATGGCAGGCTTCTTGCTAACTGTTCTTTTATCTTAAATTAACCCATTTTTATAAATCTATAGCTTGCCACGTGGCTGGTGGCTTACCGGCGTCTCTACATGCTCTTCTCCTCGCGGTGGCTGCAGTCTCTCTCCCCCAGCCTTCCGCTTCCCAGAATTCTCCTCTCTCCTTGTCCCACCTACCTCCTGCCTGGTCATTGGCCATCAGTGTTTTATTTACATAGAGTGATATCCACAGCACTTCCCTTTCTTTTTTTTTTTAAAAAGGAAGGTTTTAACTTTAACATGGTAAAATTACATATAACAAAACAATTACCGAGCAAGAATTATAGTTACAATATTAAAGAAGATGTCCTATCTATCTTATATTTGTGAGTTTAAGGTTTTATAGCTAACTTATCTTTTATCATAACTGAGGAAATTACGACTATCTAGCCTTCAACCACATCAAAGACCTGAGAAGGAACATAATGGTACCTGAGAAATGGTAGATGGATGCAAGCAACTTCGGGAATCTTGCAAGAGTAGACCAAGACAGCTGGCAGCCTGGACAGTCACCTGATGTTTCTCAGCATTGTTGGTGCATTCAAATTGGCTACAGGCCTAGAGTATCTGACAGACCATTTTCAGAAGCAGGAATTCTGAGAGACCATCTTACCCTGTCTTGGCAGAGTACAGTGGTCGCTTTCCTTGTGTCCCGCTTGTCCAGAAAGGACAGCATTGCATTTGTACTGTCAGCCGTCAAGGCAAGGGCAGTTCTTTGCCCAGTAGGCCATTTTGTGCCAAAAGACAAACTTCCAAATGGAAATGTCTTAGAAGCCCAACATTCTCTCGGGATCAAATTGGTGCAGCCAGGAGCAATTGTGTCTCATGTCAACAGAATTCTAAGTTATTTAAATGCCATATTCTCTAGGTCTATGAAGTGTTTGAAGATTACCTATCTATCTGAAATATATCTATGTATACCTAGAAGACTTAACTAACATGGCTACAGATATGATTATCATAGATGACTAATTATTAACCTATTTTTTAATTATCCATTACAATTTTAAATGAGTTATATAAACATAATACCTCAAACAAGAATAGAAATATATATATATATACAGTATAACAAAATTAACTTCAAGTTTGTATCAATGAACTAAAATTTATACCAATGTAAAACATTTTAAACATAAACTAAAATTTATACCAATGTAAAACATTTTAAACAAGTTGTTCTTTAAAAGTAGGTTCATTAATCTACCCTTTTATCTTATCATCTCCATATCCTCCTATATATCATATCCCCTTTTGTTTTTTAGAAAGAGATCACATTTATAATCAACCTGTTTTAAATAAAAATATTGGTTTTTGTCTGTCCCACACCAGAGGGCTCTTCTGATTTGGGACACAAGAATCACTTAACCATTTTTTTTTTTTAAAGCAATATGTCTGGGTTTAGAGGGGGAGTGAGCCAATTCCACCTCTAAAGCCAGCTTGGTATATTTGGGAATTTGGGCGTAGCATCTCTTACTACTTCCTGCTGGAGGGGGGCGCTGTATCTTATGGGGACGCAAAGAAAATTTTAGACCTATGGGGTAGTCCGTGAGGCTGTATTGTGTGAACCAGTTGCCTTGAAACCGCTCTGGATGTTGGATCATCTGGGCCATGGTGTCATCGGAGTCCTTTCAGGGGGTCTTGGCTGGTGAAACCTGATGTATCTTAATCTGGAACAAGTCCACAGCCTCTGGCTTTCTGTGGAAACAAAAGCAGAAACTCTTTTCCAAAGTAACATATCCTTATATCCAAATTTTGAAGTCAAGGTACCTTTAAAATATACATTTTGGCATAACTCAACAGCTTTTGTAATCAAATGTTTTTGTTTAGTTATGAATATCAAAGAGAACATAATCCAGATTCTCTGTGTGGTAGCCATCTTTATGTGGCTTATGTTTTATATTACCTTGAGCCTTGAGCCTATTGCTTTAAACTGCACCATTGTAAGCCTGAAACGGCGCTGTGGCTGCTGGCTCCGCCCACTTCAGCTTCCCAACATGGCAGTGGTACGTTTTCTGCCAGCTCTGGGAGTCATCAAGTCTCAGAAATAGTGGGTCTAAGCTTTTATCAAAGCAGCGTGTAGCCCAGAAACCTCTTTTTTTTTTTTTTTTTTTTTTTTAAATACTAGTAAAGACTAAATCTACCACATAGCTTAATTTGCCGCTGGCAGATGCCTCATTTTCGCCATACTGCCGGTCAAACGCACCCGCCAGGAACCCGCCAGTGTCCAAACTTGCGTTTTGCCACATCTAGCTGCCCGTATGAGACAAGAAGCAGGAACCTGGTTTTGGCTCTGTTTAGAATTGGTTATTAAATATTCTCAGGTTTAAGGTGGAAACTCGAGCCGTTGGGCGCCATTTGTAGCTGGAGGGCTTCTCTCCAGGTTCCCCAAGCCCCGCAGTCCCACAATCCACTTATAAAATAATCACTCAGACGCTTATATCACTTATAAACTGTATGGCCATGGCAGGCTTCTTGCTAACTGTTCTTTTATCTTAAATTAACCCATTTTTATAAATCTATAGCTTGCCACGTGGCTGGTGGCTTACCGGCGTCTCTACATGCTCTTCTCCTCGCGGTGGCTGCAGTCTCTCTCCCCCAGCCTTCCGCTTCCCAGAATTCTCCTCTCTCCTTGTCCCACCTACCTCCTGCCTGGTCATTGGCCATCAGTGTTTTATTTACATAGAGTGATATCCACAGCAACAGTGTCTCACTATGTGGCCCTGGCTGGCCTAGAACTTACTATACAGACCAGGCTGGCCTCCAACTCAGAGATCTCCTGCCTCTGCCTCCCAAGTGCGGGAATCACAAGCGTGTACCACCATAAGGGGCTCAAGGGCTCATGTTCTCTAATGTTTCTTCTCTTTTCGCTCTTAGATTGTCTTTGTAGACGACGTCAATATGCCTGCTCGGGAGGTCTACGGGGCTCAACCTCCCATAGAGTTGCTGAGACAGTGGTTAGATCACTGGAATTGGTACGACCTCAAAGATTGCTCTGTGATTAAACTGGTAGACATCCAGATCATGTGCGCGATGGGCCCTCCAGGTATGTATTCTGTGTCTGTGACTACTCACAGAGGAAGCCCCGCTGGCTGTATCTAAAGAGATGACAGGAGAAACCTCACAGAACAACTCTGAGTTACCGTGTCTGGGGAATTTATTTTCAGTGTGTTTCCATGGAGACCTAATGGAATGTACCACTACAGTTAACTTCCTAAAATGGGTGGTGGCCCTGGTGGGAACACTGGCTGCCCAGTTCTTCCAAATCCTTGAGCATTTTCTGGGAGTTGACTCCCCATCTCCTCCTCCTCCATTCTGAGAACCCAGATAGCCGCTCCTGGGCCAGCTGGCATTCATTCTGTGCCATTCTTGAATGCATCCGAAGTAACCATTCTTCCACACTAAGGCACGCCCCTTCTCACTAGTCTCTGCATTTAAAGTTTGCTAAGAGGAATTAAAACAGTGAGAACCCAGAGGAATGAACTCTTCAGTTTCCTTTACGTTTTCAAAGAGAAGTTTGTAAACTAAGCTGATGCTGACATGCCTAAAGCGGCTTGATTCTGCTGACTGGAGAGCTCTCCCTGCGTTCTTTCTGCCTTCAATCTGTTGAAAAAAATTCTTCCCTGAATATACTGCTTCAGAGACTCTATGCACAACATATGCTAAAATTATTCTGTGCTTTTAGAATTACTTTTTTTTTTTTTTTTTTTTTTTTTTTTGGTTTTTCGAGATAGGGTTTCTCTGTGTAGCTTTGAGCCTTTCCCGGAACTCACTTGGTAGACCAGGCTGTCCTCGAACTCACAGAGATCTGCCTGGCTCTGCCTCCTGAGTGCTGGGATTAAAGACGTGAGAATTACTTCTTTACGGAAGAGTATATGAGAAAAATCCCTTTTTAAAGTAACTGTTATTTGTCTGTGTATCTTGTTTGTCAGGCTGAGGGCTGGACCCAGAGCCTGGAGTACACTAAGCCTGTGTCCTTCTCCTAAGCTTTGACCCTAGCCCTATATACTTTAAATATGATACAGTTCTGGGATGTAAATGTTAAATGCTAAGTCACCTGTGGAAGGAAGTCTTGTGTTTGAAAATATGATCGTTATCCTATGGAGGTAAGACAGTCTCCAGATTCTTATTTTGTAAGTCCCTAGCGAAGTGGCTGCATGCACGTGTGGACTGGCCTTATAGGAAATTAATCAATGTACGGGGAGGAATTAGGATAAAATAACTAAACTGAGTTTACTCAAGTAATTGAACTAGAAAAACATCACCTCAAGTTTGAGTTGAGATAGTCTTGATATTAGTGTCTCCCCAAACAGTTAATTACTTCTCATTCTTTTTGTGTAACATGAATTTGTCACCTTCCAACTTACTTTAAATTGCCAAGTCGTGAAGAAAATACTTTAGTATTATTCTAGCAATGTTACTGAGAATTATCCTTTCTAGAGCTCGGCAGTGGTGGCGCACGCCTATAACCCCAGCCTATAATCAGGAGGTAGAAGCAGATGGATCTCTGTGAGTTCGAGGTTAGCCTGGTCTACAAAGGGAGTTCAGGACAGCCAAGGCTACACGGAGAAACCCTGTCTTGAAAAACAAAAACAAACAAACAAACAAACAATTATGCTTTCTAATCTTTAGGCGGTGGCCGAAATCCAATAACTCCTCGCTATGTGAGACATTTCAATATCATAACTATCAATGAGTTTAGTGACAAGTCCATGTTCACAATCTTCTCCAGAATCCTGACCTGGCATTTAAGGATCTGGTAGGTAATTTAAGATTGCTTGACTTCCCTTTTTCATTAAGAAGTATAAAGGTTTTTAGAAATGTATCAAATGAGTCATATTTATTACATGTTCTTGTGCAAGCATCCCTAGACAGAGAAAAGTAACAGGTTCCCCTGTCCTAGTGTGAGAGCATAGCACAAAGCAGTCACTGCCCTCTGCTCTGTGGTTACCCTGAGTTTTCATAACTGAGTACAATTACAGCTGGAAAGAGGTGTCAAGTTTATGTTGTAACTTTGATATCCTCTGGTGGAAGCCTTGCATCTGACAAGGGTGTTTCCATGACCACATTTCAGAACAGAGACTTGAGTCTATTCCCTGGGGAAATGTTCCCCGACTCTAGGGATTCAGTTCTAACCCCGAAGATGAGTGGGCATCAGGGAACCATTCTTACCTGGCTGTCAGCCATCTTGGCTCCCTGATGCCCATTCTTGGGAAATTGTTATTTCTTGCCCAACCCAACAGTGATGGATGGAGCAGACACCTGGCTTCTCGTTAAGCTGGGAGTTGAATGCAGCCCAATCTTTCCCAATGAATAATCTCCCTTTGGATTTTAGTCTACCCTAATCGTATATTTTCCCTCTTCTATTCTTCTTTTTCTTTGTAATTTTTATTCTCTGAAAACTCTTATTTCTTCATGGGTTCTATTTATATAAAATTGAGACTACCAAGGAGTCAAAGAGCTAGAGAGGACTTGGCTTTGCCTGTGGCGGATTTTGGCTGGTTCTTATGCTTTGGCGCACAGCTGAAATCCACTAAGCCCGCTGAGCCTGCTGAACTCACAGGATTCCTTTGGACACATCATAAAATACTGAATGAAAAGCTTCTTGGAAATCAGTAAAAGTCTATTATAAACCAAATTGATTCAACCACAATAGAAAATGTCACGTTAATCACATGAAGTGTTAATAGTGCTTGCTAACTTTTTTCTTAAATTTTTTTCCCCTCAGTTATAAGTTTCCAGATGATTTTCTGGATTTGACCACACAAATTGTGAATGGCACAATGACCTTGTACAAAGACGCCATGAAGAATCTCTTGCCGACCCCGGCCAAGTCTCACTACTTGTTCAATCTCCGTGATTTCTCCCGAGTCATTCAAGGTGTTTGTTTGTCAAGGCCAGAAACAGCAGAGAACAAAGAGGCCATTAAGCGCCTGTGGGTTCATGAGGTAAAATTCCGTGTCATTCAAATGTGATTACAGAAAGAGCTGAGTAAAAAGGAACACTTAGTGATGTATGTCGTTGAGGTTCATTTAGGTGTTTGGCATTGGGTAGACCACAGTCACGGTAAAGTTTAAAGTATTTGATATCTACTCTTCCATTTTGACTGTAGACTGCCTTGAAGTATGACTTGACTTCAGCATTTAAGCAGGTTCGCCCTCCCTAGTTCCTTGTTCAAGCATTCTTGTGACAGGGCACTCTAAGCAGCTGGTTCTAAAGCAATGGCGGTATCTATTTACATCTCACATTTGTGGATGCCCCAAAGAAAACAAAACTACAAGACGAAACAGTGTTGGGGTTCCTAGTTTGAGCACGCGGATGCGGTCTCTAAGTTCCCTGGAGGATGAGGCAAAGACACCCTGTTCTTTCTTTCTGTCAGTGTTCATTTTCTTCTAAAAACTTGGTAGAAGGAGGGAAGAGAGAAATCCCCCAAAGGGACACAACAAAAATAATAATGTGCTATTTTAAATGGTCACAGAGACTACAGAGAGGTGGAAAGAAAACACCTAGTCCCACCCCATTTTCCATATATGAATAATAGAGTTGTTTTAATTTTTAATAAAGTAGCTAAAAAAAAAAAACCCTCCCTGCCTTTGGTCCGATCAACCTCAGTGAGGTCTCCACTGACCATGCTGTTTAATACTACAGCCCAGCACCCCACTGCACCCCGACCCTAGCAGTTCAGACTTCCCGGTTCTGTGTCTTCCCTACTTCCCAGACACTTGCCAACTCCCAGCCTGTGGCAAAGTCTGTCATGCTTATTGTCCATCTCTCTCAGCACACCGACTCCATGAGGAAGATTCCATCTCTCTCAGCACACCAACTCCACGAGGAAGATTCCTTTTTTGTTTTGATTGTTTATCTTCAAGGAAGTGCCAAGAACAATATTTGACACATTGTTCTCAGCCTTTCAAAAATGTGAAATATTGAACACAATAATCTGTGCTTTATTTCTGTTCACTCAAGAAAGTTTCCTTCGGGGCTTAATATATGTTGAAGACTACAGTGGATACCCTTTTCCTTTCAAGGTATTGCTGGAAAGGACCTGATATGATTTCATAAAATTGTTTTGGAGGAAACTGGTTTTCCTCTCATTCCCTTTGGCTCCTCTGTGGTGTCCAAGCTTTAGTGAGCATATTACTTTGTGTCCTTGTTAAATATGGGTATTCTACAAAAACGAAGGAAGCATCACCCCAAAGAGGAAAAGAGATGGATGAGTTGAGTTTCACCAAAATTAAAATTTTGCATGCTGCAAAGGAAACTATGGAGACAGAGATAGTTAGCCACATTTTGGTAAGTGTGAAGTACCCATAATATACCAGAAAGTATTACAACTGAGCTCACCATAATAAAACTCAATGCTTGGTATGTTAATTTTCAAAAGAATACCCTCTGAGTGAGTTAGAGAAAGAAAGAGGTGGAGTAAGCAAGCAAGAGAACATGCTAGCAAAGCACCTGCTTCCTACAGAAAGATCTACTGTCCTGTCAGATTGGGGGCCCTTTTGATATCATTCAGCAGGAATTGTCTCCTTCAAGGCCCAGTCTCCAAATGTGGGGATGTGTAATTCAGTCCAAAATGAACTATAACCGCAGGATGGTAATATCAGCATGCAGAAATAACTGTTGAAGACAGAAGACTTGCTTATTTATCGGGGCCCCAAATCATATGCATATAATCAGATTTATTTTAATATATTGTTTCTGGGATAGATTCCACCAGACATGTGTTAATGGAATAGATGCCCACCACATGTCTGAAACAACTGTCCTCTGACCCAAGACAATTTTCTAAAAAATGTACTTAAGAACACAACAAATAACTTTTGCCAATAACCTTAAAAAAGTTACCCATCTAGGAAAAAAGGAATGTCTTGGGAAGGGCGGTAACAAACTCTGGCTTCCAGTAACCATGTCCTGCGACCTGGGTCTGAGTCATCAGCTGGGGTCTCACTCACCTTCTCCAGGCCTCCGTTCCTTTGCACACACACCGTCCCTCAGTCTCTGCAAATTACTGTCTAAAGTTTATTTACTTGTTTATTTTGAGATTATGCTATAATTACAACATTTCTCCCTTCCCTTTCTTCCCTCCAAACCCTCCCATCTGCCCCTCCCCAGGTCGTCTTCAAATTCATGGCCTCCTCTTTCGCTAATTGTTAGTGCATGCACGTATGTATGTGTGCATATATATATATATATATATATATATATATATATATATTCCTAAAGGTAATCTGTTCAGTCCTTACAATGTTACCTGGATGGATGCTTTCAGAGATGATTGCTTGGCATTGAATCATTTGGTTTGTTCTTCCCTGGTTCAACCATCTCTCACGCTTCCATTTTTCCTCTGTTGCCTATTGTTCTTTGTGTAGGGTTGTGACCTGGTGGGCTGTTCCTGGTCCAGTTTGTCATGTCTATAAGTATCATCCCTGTTTAACTCACATTTGATCAATTTTGTTGGTGAGACCTTGTGTACGTAGCTTCTGATGTTACTAGGAGACACAGTCTCACAGTAAACTCTCTGATCTCTGGCTCTTAGATCTTTCTGCCCCCTTCCACACTGTTCCCTGAGCCTTAGGTGTGGGGGTGTTTTGCAGATGTTATCCACTGGGACCAGACTCCACAGTTCTGCCCTTTCATTGGTTGTGGTTATCTGCACTAGTTTACATCTGGTGCAAAGACAGGTTTCCTTGATGCAGGGGTGAAGACTACAGCTACCTTGAGAAGAGGGACACATGTTGATTGATTTCTGTTAGAAATGATGCTGGTTTAGTAAATTAGTGGCTGTAGATTCTCCTGCGATAACCATGACTTCACAGCGCTGAGGAGTTAGCTAGGTTTGAGAACCAGACATGATTCTCCTCTTGCAGAGTAGGTCTTCAGTGCAGCTAGAGAGCTGTTGGTCACTAGCAAGGTCTGCAGGTCACAACTGTACCCTTGGGGTTATCATGCCATACTGTGCATTGATATGGTTCATAGACATTATGGCTGAGTACAAATTACTTTACATTTATTGTCACTGAAGGTAACCATTGTATCAAATAGACATAATTAAAATTAATGTTTAAACTTTATTTTGAGCTCGTCTTAAGCATTCACATAGGCTTTTGATAAAACTTGTGGATATTTCATGACAGTATTTTGTATTACCTATTTTCCGTTTTACAATTTACATGCAATAAATAAGCAAACTTCAGAACGATTATTCTTAAATCCACTTTTAAACTTACGCAGGTCCTCAGAGTATATTATGATCGCCTTCTGGATAATGCTGACAGAAGTTGGCTTATCAACTACATACAAGAAATCCTGAAAAATTACATGCAGGAAGACTTTCATGACCTATTTAGACACTTGGATTTTGATAACGACGGCGTTGTGGAAGAAGACGACTTAAGAAGTTTAATGTTTTGTGATTTCCATGATGCCAAGAGGGAAGACAGCAGCTACAGGGAGATCGCCGACGTGGACACGCTCCGGATGATCGTAGAAAGCCACCTAGAGGAATACAACAACATGAGCAAGAAACCCATGAACCTGGTCTTGTTCCGCTTTGCCATAGAACACATCAGCAGAATCTCCCGCATCCTGAAGCAGCCCAGAAGCCACGCTCTCCTAGTGGGCGTTGGAGGCAGCGGAAGGCAGTCGGTCACCAGACTGGCTGCACACATGGCGGATTATTCGCTTTTCCAGGTGGAGATCTCCAAGGGCTACGGTAGCCACGAGTGGCATGAAGATTTAAAAGTGATCTTGAGGAAGTGTGCGGAAGGGGACATGCAGGGGGTCTTCCTGTTCACGGACACACAGATTAAAAGAGAGTCGTTTCTAGAGGATATCAACAACCTGCTCAATGCTGGGGAGGTGCCCAACCTCTTTGCTTTAGACGAGAAGCAGGAGATCTGTGAAAAGATGCGACAGTTAGATCGCCAACGGGATAAAACCAAGCAAACAGACGGGAGCCCCATAGCCCTTTTCAACATGTTTATTGATCGCTGCCGCAACCAGCTGCACGTGGTCCTGGCCATGAGTCCCATCGGAGATGCGTTTCGGATTCGTCTTAGGAAATTCCCTGCTCTTGTTAACTGCTGCACCATCGACTGGTTTCAGGTATTTCCATGTAAAATTCAGACAGAATTCTAGAAATGTGGAATCTCCATCATCATGAAATATTTTATAGACTCCACCCCAAAATGTAGGTTAGCAAAATCTTTACTTTTATCATAATGTATCATATGCAGTTATAACAACAGAAATCATTACAGGATTTCAGTCATTAATCTCAATGTATTACAGAAAATGTTAGGATTAACCTGTTCTTGGAGCCTGATGGGAAACAGCATACTTGAGGTCCTAGCAGAGAAGAGTTTGGGAAGGGACCGGTCACAGAAGCATGGGCAGAGTTAAGGGAGCCGAGGTCATGGTTCGAGAAGACATGTAGAACTGAGCTTCAGACCCACCTTCTGGCCTGTTCAGCCCTCTGCCCTATTTACAGAACCCAACAAAAATCAAAAGGGAAGACGTCATGGGGGGTTTTGTGGTAGAGTTCTGTCTCAGAAAGCACAGAGCTGAGCGCACAAGGACAGAGAGGCTGTGACAGGGACGGGGGAGAGCAGCCAAGTGTGTGAAGACTCCCATCTCCCCTGGCTTTATGTTTAGATCACAAAGCAGACTCTGAAGGTGCAGCACACGTGTGCCTGACGTTCTGTATGTAGAGCTAAAACAACCATTTATGATGCTGGAAATGCACACAGGCTCTGTACCTCTATTACCACATAATTTATTCCAGGCGAGCATCCGTTGTTTACTTCTTCCTTGCTTTTACCGGATAATGCCGTAACAACTGGAGACTCAGAAGTACATATAGGGAGGGAAGGCTTTCTTCAGACAACCTTGAAGAGAAAAAAATTAACCAAAAACCACGACCTTGGCAGAGATGGGATCTAGTGAAAATGGGGCCGAGTGGAAGGGGCAGGAAGGGCCAGCAGTTAGGGTAACAGGAGCAGAGGGAAGTGGTATGGTTGAGGTCAGAAAGGCAGGAAGGGCCAAATCAGACTGGGAAGTGTGCTCTGGGTGTGGTTTGCATTTTGAAAAGATATTTTGCATCTTTTTGGAGAATGAAGACCGCTGGAGGGTCACACTGGAACCTACTGGCTAAGGATAGCAAAAGCTTGAGTTAGGAGAGTGGTGGTGTGGAAAGAAGGTAAAGAATTGAGAAGTTATTTTAGGGGGCTGAGGAAGAGGAGCAGATGAAGAGTGAGTCCTGGGTTTGGACTCCGGCATGTGGGTGATCGATGGTGATGTTTACTGAGTTGAGGAAGAATGCAGCTCATGATGGGAGGAATCGTGAGGCAGGCCTTGTGACTCGGAGGTGTCATTGAGCTATCTGAGAGATACCACAGAGGTAGTCATTTATGTGACTCTGTTGTTTAGGGGGAAAGTGTAACTACTGTGAGGAGGATTAAATGAAATGGTAGATACCGTGCACAGAAAAGTTCACATTGAGTTCAGATCTCCCCTTTCTTTGTCCTGCCAACACTCAGTAACGATTCATCTAATCCCAGAGCTCTGCAGAGATCTGCTGCCTGCACTAACCACCGCCCTCTGCCCTAAGCAGGCAAGGGCAGGAAGAAAGCTCTTCGTGAATGTGTCCTTCCCACTCCACACCCGAAACTCTTGATCTCTAATCCACAAATCACAAAGGGCGGCAGCAATAACAGGAGAGTACCATGACCTTGGTCAATTGCTAAAATATTCATTTTAAATTTAGTCGTGGCCAGAAGATGCATTAGAAGCAGTTGCTTCACGGTTCCTGGAAGAAATTGAAATGTCAGAGGAAATCCGAGAAGGCTGTATTGACATGTGTAAAAGCTTCCACACTTCTACTATCAACCTCTCAACATCCTTCCATAACGAACTTCAAAGATATAATTATGTGACTCCAACCTCTTATCTGGAATTGATCTCTACCTTCAAACTGTTGTTAGAAAAGAAAAGAAAGTAAGGATGAAAATTTCTGTTTTTAAGTAAGCTATGAAAGTTTAAAAAATGTTTGTATAAAAATGACACAGCAATGATAGGATCACATACTTTAACCTTTTTATTAAAACTTTGAGATTCAGTTCTTAAAGAGTCTGAGGGTAGGAAGCAGGTCTTATTCTTAGGTTTAATTATGCTGCCTAGTACACCATAAATTTATCATTTCATTTACTGCAGGAATGAAGGTGGGACATTGTCTATCTGAAAATATCAATATGGAGTGCAAGAGGTGTATGCTACAGCCAGTGCCAACATGAGTGTTCAGAGAAATGGACCTCACACTTCCTTTGGTCATGAAAATTAATACTTGGAATGTGTAGCTAGAGTTTTCCTGCCTTGCCCACAGTCAGGACAAATACCTCTCACCCGCCAATCCCACAGCCGCTCAGACCCAACCAAGTAAACACAGAGACTTATATTGCTTACAAACTGTATGGCCATGGCAGACTTCTTGCTAACTGTTCTTATAGCTTAAATTAATCCATTTCCATACATGGATTGCCATGTGGCTCGTGGCTTACTGGCATCTTCACATGCTGCTTGTCATGGCGGCGACTGGCAGTGCCTCCTTCTGCCTTCTTGTTCTTTCTTTTCTCCTCTCTGTTAGTCCCGCCTATACTTCCTGCCTAGCCACTGGCCAATCAGTGTTTTATTTATTCACCAATCAGAGTAATTTGACATACAGACCATCCCACAGCAGGAATGCACATTCTAAAATTTAAAACTTATTACCACCAAGACTGGAAGTTGAAAGTTTAGAAAATTTTAGTGATCTGTCCTATAATGAGTGTCAACATGAATTTTCAGAAAAGTTGGTCCTATACTTTCTTTGCTTCCAAAAATGAGTATTTGAGATGCTCATCATAAAATGTAAAACTTATTAACATTAAACTTGAAAGCTGGAAACTTAGAAAATTGTAGTGATATCCTGTAAGGACGCCTGCAGTCTCATAGGCTCACTGAGGTGAATTTTATGTTGCGTTTACTGTCTTTATGAGGGAACAGAGGCAAAGTTAACACATTCCCTGCAGCAGGTAATGGCTGGCTTTGCATTTTCACCCTTGATGTACTTTTATCTTGGACTTAACAAATCAAGTTTAGTTACTTAAATGGATATGGTGAATCAAGCTCATCCATATTATGAGTCACAATTATACATTATAAAATTCTGAAGATTTTTTTTAAACCTAAAACAGAGATCATAATCTATGGCTCAATTACATTATATTTACAGTAGATCTCAAGACTATTAACCTAATAGAGCAAATTCTTTTAAATATTAAAAAATACTTAAAACAGATTCCTTAACATGAAATATTAGTATGTATTTCCATAGTTAAATTCAAAGTCTCCCAGTGGCTAGTTCAAAAGCACAAGCATTTTGAAGTGTTGTTTCTCATTTGATCATGATGGTGCCCAGATACCTGTACAACACTCCTTACCGCTGGACTGTCTGGGTCCCTGTGGTCCACACCCTGGAGAGTCTCACCACTAGTAATGTTTCCATCTGTCTAATGAAATCTACAATTACTATCCAAAGCTGCTACATGACTTGACAGGATTTTGCTTGTTCTTTTCGATTTATCTGTGCTGGAGGACCATAAATTCTCAAAGATTAAATTTTGGGTCTCATCCACAAACAAGGCTCTTAAGTGTACACTCCCAGTACGTAGGGTTATCCTAATTGAAAGCAAGATTAAACTAACAATGTATAAACCTATGGGAAGGTTAAAAGGTCATGGCTTTCTGAGCATTTCAAATACTCTTTGTTTGTTTGTTTGTTTGTTTTGTTTTTTTCGAGACAGGGTTTCTCTGTGTAGTTTTGGTGCCTGTCCTGGATCTCGATCTGTAGTCCAGGCTGGCCTCGAACTCACAGAGATCCGCTGGGCTCTGCCTCCCGAGTGCTGGGGTTAAAGGCGTGCGCCACCACCGCCCAGCCCAAATACTCTTATTACCCTTTCACATTTCTTTCACCTTTTCCCCTTCATAATTTCTTGAAAATTAATTAAAATATAATTATATCATTTCTCCCTTCCCATTCTTTCCTTCTTTTAACCCCTCCCATGCCCCCTCTTTTCAAATCGATAGCCTTTTAAAATTACTGTTACACATACACATGTGTGTGCAAGCATGTGTGCGTTCGCGCGCGCGCGCACACACACACACACACACAGAGTCAAATGCACAAATACAACCTACTGAGTCCATTTGTGTTGTGTGTATGGTTTCGGGGCTGACCACTTTGTAGGAGACAGCCAGTCAGGGAGCTCATCCCTGCGAAAGGCGAATTCTCCCTCTCTCCATACTCATAGCCGCCTGTAGTTCTTTGTCTTGGGTGGGGCCCTGTGGAAGTCTCCCCTTCCGTGTTAGCATGTCTACTGATGCTGTTGTTCAGGTCTTGGTTCACGTAGCCCTTTCTAAGAGAGGCGGTCACGCGGAAGGCCTCCCAGTGTCCAGGCTCTTAGAGTCTTTCTGCCAACTCTTCTCTGATGTTCCCCGAGCCACGGCAGGAACGGTGTTTCAGATGGAGCTGTCCAGTGGGGCTAGGCTCTCCACACTCCACTGATCTGTGTATCACGTCCAGCTGTGGTTTTTTGGAACCATCTCCATCTGCTGTAGGAAGAAGGCTCTTTAATGAGGGGTGAGAGCTTCACTTTCACATGTTCTTGCAAATTGAAAATTTTAAGTTCTCTCTTCATTTTAGCTAGAACCCTTACCTTGGGTTTGTGCTTCTTTGAGTGGATTAAACTCCAGGTCTTTCGATAGCCAGCTAGCAACAAGTCATGGTGCCGCCTGTCAGAAAGTCAGTGCCTGAGGTTAGCAAAGGGTCTCCTGGGATGAGTGTCCTTACCAAGAAGCGAAACCTTCCTAGGGCCTGCTCCCAGGCCTTGCTGGAGACTAACTCACACCCAGCGCAGGACTGTAGCAGATCAGGCCCCTCCATGACCATTTCTGTCAAATAGTTTGCTTTCTCAGAAGGAATTCAACACATGATAAAAATGTGCTTCTCTGATCTTGTCTTCCTTCTCTATGACAGTCTTTCCAGTGGTTGTTTCTGTTTTTCCTTTTTTTGGGTTACTTTGTATACCTCAAGCTGTCTTCCCATTCCAGCTGTTTTCTTGAAAATTTTTGAAATATGTCACCTTTGAATATGTCATATTTTAAAACGAATTGTTACAGATAAGGAGACCTTTCTCAGTAGAGGACATATATAAACACAGGTAAGTATTTTAAAGAATATTAAAATAATAAATTTTAAAGGGCGTAAAATTATTTCCAATCATTTATTATTCCTTTAAAAAATCACTTTGCACAAAAAAATGTTGAGTTTTAATATCAGTCTCACTTGTCCCTTTTGTCTTAATAAAAAAGTCCTATTTCAAGATGTAATACATTTTTAAATTTAAATACATTTTAAATACAGGTCTCACCGTGTACCCTACGCTAATATAGCCCAGCCTGGATAGCCTCAACTTCCCAACTACTGGGAAGATGTAATATACTTTAAATATATTCTCATCTCTGGCAATATTCAAAATGATGTATTTGGGGCATTGAAGTCTCTTTAAAGTAAGTGATTATTTAAAAAAAAAAAAAAAACACTATAGATTTGTTGGAAATCATTCACCAAGGTGACAAGGTGACTAATGTTAGAGGTATGGTGTTCATTTTGTTCTAGGAAGCACTTTGCCTTATTACCGGAGTACTTATTTATTCTGTGGGGGTTTTGTTGTATACCTACAGGTACTAGAGACACCCAAGGGACTAAGATGCAGTGTTGGTCATAACTGTGCATAATCCAGTGTAGTTGTGTTCATGTTTTTTTTTTTCCTGATCAGCTAATGTCTGTGAAAGCCTCTTAGACCACACCTTTAGTTCCTTCAAAAGGGGTGAGACACTCCAGAGCACTTAAGATGCCCCTGCCCCTCACCCCTTTTCATCTCTCTCCTTCCAGTGAAGTGATGAAGATGAAAAGGCGGTATGAAGTGGGCTTGGATAAACTGGACTCGGCCGCGTCCCAGGTCGCCACCATGCAGACCGAGCTGGAGGCGCTGCACCCCCAGCTCAAGGTGGCCAGCAGGGAGGTTGACGAGATGATGTTGATCATTGAGAGGGAGTCCATGGAGGTGGCCAAAACCGAAAAGATCGTGAAAGCTGATGAAATAGTAGCGAACGATCAAGCCATGGCCGCCAAAGCCATCAAGGACGAGTGCGACGCTGACCTGGCTGGGGCGCTGCCCATCCTGGAGTCTGCGCTGGCTGCCCTGGACACCCTGACCGCGCAGGTGAGAGCGTGCCGATGCTGGGGATTGGCCGCTGGGGACCACAGTGTAGCGTCTCTCAAGTTACCACCCACATTTAAGGAACATTTTCAAATTGTCGAGAGGATTCCCTCGTTATCTGAAAAAGAAATGCATCTTCATGAGAAAGGCGTTTTTGAAAAGGAACAGAACTGCCAGTTGTCAGTACTACTACTTTGTTTTAAAATTTTATTATTGCTGTTTTTAAAGATTTATTTATTTTTACTGGTTCTTCAAGAATTCCATACAGTGTGTTTTGATCATATCCACCCCCCTCTCAACCCTTCCCAGACTCATTCTCTTTCTCATCATGGCAGCTCGCTCCCCACTGTGAGTTCCCGTGGTCATTTTTCTGTGGTTTTAACTTTTCCTCCCAATGGACTTGTCCAAATTCTTGCCGTGGTTCTACCATTGCCGCCATTCCTGTGCTCCTTAAGGCTTAGTTTGAAAGTATGAACCTATGAATGTGATTGTAATTGAACGTGCAAGCAGATACTTTATTAATAATTGAAACATCACTTTTCAAGGATATCACAGTGGTCAAGTCCATGAAGAGCCCTCCTGCTGGCGTCAAGCTCGTCATGGAAGCCATCTGCATCTTGAAAGGGATCAAAGCCGATAAAATCCCCGACCCAACAGGCTCAGGGAAGAAAATTGAGGATTTCTGGGGGCCCGCGAAGAGACTTCTGGGTGACATAAGGTTTCTGCAGTCACTTCATGAATACGACAAGGACAACATTCCTCCGGCTTACATGAACATCATAAGGAAGAGTTACATCCCCAACCCAGACTTTGTTCCAGAAAAGATTCGGAATGCTTCGACAGCTGCCGAGGGTCTGTGCAAGTGGGTCATAGCCATGGATTCCTATGACAAGTAAGTGCCGGGAAGAAACCCGATCGATCGCCGTGCTGGGTTTCCTCGCCTGGTCACGTGGACAATAGAACATTAGAAGCCTGTGTAAGAAAAAAAGATTTTCAAGAAATGTGTGTCTGAATCTCCATTTTCATTCTTACTAGAGCCCAAATCAAGCCATTAAAAAGAATATATAGTTTAATGATTCTTAACGTTTTGGGACTTAAGACTACTCTCGACTAAAAAACTCCTAAAGTCTCCCCAAAGCTTTTGTTGATTTACCATGTTAGAAAACTCAGTTGGAGAGTTTATAAACATTTATTAATTTACTTTAAAAAATAACAAAATTATGGCATGGTAATAAAAACAAATTATTTTATGTCTTATAAATGTAAATTTTATTTAAAACAAAGAAGAGATTGGTGTGTGGCTGAGTGGTAGAGCACTTGCCTAGCATGTACGAGGACACAGATTCTATCCCCAGCACCAGGGGGCACAGATATTTGGGCTGGGGAGATAGCTCAGTCTGTAGCATGATTGTCTTCCATGCATGAACCATGCATATTCAAACCACAGAACCATGTAAGAGAAGCCAAACATAGGGGTACTTATTTGGAATCTCAGCACTGTGCGGGCAGTGATAGGCGGGTCTTTGGGACTTGCTGGCCGGTTATCTTAGCCCTTCGAGTTCCAGGCCCGCTGGAGAGACTGTCCCTGAGGAATGATACTAAAGTTCTTTCTCTGGTCTCCACATGTAAGCCCACACATGCGTGCCTGCACCTGCATGCACATAAGTGCCTGTGCACACACATATGCACACATGCTATATGCACACACATATGTACCATACTATATGCACACACATAGAAGAGGAGAATTAGCAAGAAGACTGCTTTTTACATACCTTGAAGTCTTTTCAATGTGTGCTTTGTGTGTGTGTGTGTCTGGAGCATATGTGCATATTTGCATGGCTGTACATATGAGTACATGTGCATGTATGTACATGTAGCAGTCAGAGGTCAATGTTGGGTATCCTTCCTCCAAGGCTGTCTTCCTTCCTTCCTTCCTTTTCTTTTCTTTTTTTTTTTTTTTTTTTTTTTTTTTTGAGGCAAGGCCTTTCTTTGATTTGTTAGCACTAGCTGGCCACTGGGTCCTATGGATCCTCTTGTCCCTGGCTCATTGGCACCGCATTTACAGATGCAAGCTGATGCACCTGAATTTTTACGTGCACGCTGGGGCTCTGAGCTCACACCCTCATCTTCTGCAGCAGGCACTCTAAAGACTGACCCATATCCCCCTTCCCCTCATCATGTGGTTTGACATGAGATGGACAGACAGGAAAACCTTCCCCTTTCAATCCAATCTATCTCAATACGTTGCTTCGATGGAAGTCCATAAGGAAAATTTAAGGCTGGGAATAAAGCTCAGTGGTCCAGTGTTTGCCTGCATGCGTAGGTTTTGGGCTCAGAGCCTCAGAAACCCCCAAAACCACACTTAGAAAACCACCCGTGAGGTGGATAGTCTCGTGACATTCGAGGACTGTTATGGCTATAAGGAAAACATTTATATCCTGAACAAAGTAAGTAAAATCAGGAGCTATTATATGATGTGTTTTGAATACATAGTCAATGTGAGTCATTATATATATTTAATATTATATTGTATAATCATATGTATTATATAATATGTTATATAACATATATATACACATATATTAGTGCTACACATGTTTCAGACCAACCACTGTACTCTCCGCTTAAGCCCCTTGTTTCTTAAACTTCTTGTGGATCTGTATCTAACATAGGTCTGTATCTCACCCACTGTGGCAGGGTGTTCCCAGGCCCTGTGGCTTGGGTTTTTTTTTTTCCTATTGTTTTTAATAAACTGGAGTGGCTTGGTCTCAAACAGTAGGCACCCTCTCCGAGATGATGTGTAGGTATTGCACACTGAGACATAGGGGCAATGTGTTGATTTATTTCCCACTGGCCTGCCTCATGGAAGGAGTCCCTATCACACCAAATCCCCACACTGAATTGAAGGCCTGTGAAACTATAGCGAGAAGTCCCAGGGAGTCTGCAGAAGGGGTAAAGGGAGTGTATTAGGATGTAAATTGGAGAGAACAACTCACTAAACAGAACAAGGCAAAATCGTCCCAGAGTCCTGGAAGGTTCATGTCCTGTCCCACGCTGCTCCTGCCGCCTGGGTCAATCCGCACCATCCAAGCTCACGAGGGAGAGAAGAGAGCGAGGCAAGGTGTACATGCCCCTCAGGTCTTAAGCTAGCCCCAGGAACTGGTACCCCAAAGTCATAGGTGGAACAGGTATCCACTTCATGAAACTGTAGATTTGAGGTGGCCAGAGCTGTCAGTTTGTTGTGACGAGTGCTACCAGACTCCTTCACTGTTGTGGCTCCTTGCTTTTCTCTGCACTATTTCTTCATGATTTTCAGCTGCTCCATTGGATTTTGTTATGTATTTACTGTTTCTGTTTGTTTCAATACAGGCCCCACTAAGAGCCCTAGTTGGCCTGTAACTAGCCTCCAACTTGCTGAGACCCTCCTACCTTTGTCTGCTGAGTGTGGCACACGCTTGACTCCGACCATCTTTTTCTTGATTCCCAGTACCCTCTTCTTTCTCTTCTTTGTCACCCTGCCCCTTCCCAGTCACAAAGTCACACAGAGTCAGCTCCTAATCTGTCATCTTAACCCTAAAGTCTTAGTGATTATTTCTTATGCTTTGTATCAGATTTGATTCTCAGATAAAATATGGAGTCTAGAAGTCAGTGTAAATTCTGTATAAAGAAGTGTTTTGAGTCATTGTAAAGAGTATTTGGAAAGTAAATTCATGTTAGAAAGTTCCCTATCATGTTCAGAGGATGTTAATTTTCCAACATTATTGCTCTGTAGAGTGGCAAAAATTGTAGCTCCCAAAAAGATAAAACTGGCTGCAGCTGAAGGGGAGCTGAAAATTGCTATGGACGGTCTTAGAAAGAAGCAGGCCGCCCTGTATGAGGTCCAGGACAAGCTGGCTAAGCTTCAAGACACGCTTGAGTTGAACAAGCAGAAGAAAGCTGACTTGGAAAACCAGGTATGTGCTAGCAGCTGCAAACGAGAGAGGATCCTCACATTGCAAATGAGGAAGACATTGCTACCAGCGCAAAATGCACCAATCTTGTTTTCACGTTTATTCACGGACAGCCCAACTTCTGGTCTTTTTCTGTGCCCTGAACCCAGATATCTGGCATGTCTGCACACTTTTCACAGTGACATACTGTTTTTTTTTTTTTTTTTTTTGCTTTCTTCTGAGACAGGGTTTCTCTGTCTAGCCCTGGCTGCCTTGGAACTCCATCTGTAGACCAGGCTGACCTCAAACTCAGAGATCCTTCTGTCTCTGCCTCCTGAATGCTGGGATTAAAGGTGTTAGCATCAACACCAGCCTACCTTCTTTTTCTCTAAAATCTGCCCTGTAAACTGTAGTTGAACATATATAGGACATTGTGTCAATCTTTAAGATGTAACCTGTTCCTGAGCATAATTACATTTTTTCTTTCTTTCTTTTTCTTTCTTTCTTTCTTTTTTTTTTTTTTTTTTTTTTTTTTTTTTTTTTTTTTGAGACAGGGTTTCTCCATGTAGTTTTGGTATCTGTCTTGGATCTCACTCTGTAGACCAACCAGGCTGGCCTAGAACTCACAGAGATCCACCTTCCTCTGCCTCCCCAGTGCTGGGATTAAAGGTGTGCACCACCATCGCCCAGCATGATTACATTTTATTTAAATAATATAACCACTAAGAGAGAATATAGTTGCTCACTGGAAACATTGTTCAACTTTGCTGTGTATTTGAATTTTTCAGGTTTTTGTAATAAAAATGTTGGAAAAATATAAACTGAATGTATGCATATGTAAATGTCTGTTTGGGGAGGGAAAAAGAAGTCACGGAGTCTTTTCTTTATGGTTTTCCAGTGGTTTTACATTATTGTAGACTGTGATCTGATTCACTAGGAAGCTAGGAGGATGGAGGTCCTTTAGAGCAGGAAAATCGAGTAAGAAAGGCTTAACTTTGGAAACATCAAAATTACCGCCCATTACAAACCTTGTACCTTCTCATACCTATCTGTAGGTGAACCGATATTTTATGTCTGTTAACCTTAAATAATGGTTACCAGTATTGGGAAAATGCATAAGCCAAGTTCTTACTCCAAAATAACGTAAATGTCTCTCTTACTGATCATGGAGTTCTCCATGATAAAATTTCACAGTCTGAATCCCAAAATAAACTTTATTCACCTTCTTTTATGAGTAATGATGTTTGCCTTTCTGAGGTCTGGTCTACCTCATTCAATGTAACCTTCTCTAGGTCCATCCATTTACCTGCAAATTTCAATATTTCATTTTTCTTTACATCCGAGTAGTATCCATTGTGTATATGTACCACATTTTCCTTATTAATTTCCCTGTTGAAGGACATTTAGATTGTTTCCATTCCCTGACTACTGTAAATAAGCAGCAGTGATCATGACTCAGCAAGCGACCCAGAAAGACCAGTGCCCCATGCTCTCGCTCATCTGTGCTTCCTAGCTCCAAAGCATCGGATACAAGTGTAGCTACAACCCCTTATCAAAGACACTTCTCCTTACAGCAAATGGCGACCATCACGGAAGCCCTAACTGGACACAATGCAGAGATAAACCAGTTGTGGGCAGCCCAGCCACAAAGGCTGCTTCTACACCATAACTCCTACATCAGTGGCTCAGGGAACATGAGAGAAGAGTGAGCAGAAAGGCTGTAAGGGCTAGACTACCAGGGAGCCTGCTGTGAAACAGTCTCTCCTAGGAATGGCTGCATAAACAAGGCTGGGCCAGTGGCAATACCAATGGACATGCTAACAAGGAGTGGGTTATGAGGTCCCACTCCTAGACAAAGAACTGCAAACAGAGAGAGGGAGAGTAAGCCTCTCCCAGGGATGAGCTCCCTTCCTGACTGTCCAATTCAGAGTGGTCAGTCTTGAAAACATGTACACACCAACAAGAAAAAAATGGGCTCAGCAGTTAGGTGTTATGCATCCATACACATATATGCATACATATATATGTAACAATAATAAAGAAAAGGAGGCTCTCTACTTAAGAGGAGGGGATATTGGAGGAGAGAGGGGGAAGTGATGCAATTCTATTACTATTAAAACATTTTTTAAGCAAGTAAAATAAATGTGTTGATTTCATTTTAAAAAGAATAGTGACGTTATCACTTAAACATTAAGTCACAGTGATTCAGTCCAAGCCCCCTGTTGGAACACTGATCTAGGTTTGAGTGTTCTTCCCTAAGTCTGCCACCTTAGAAACGTCTGCCTCTTTCCCTTTTTATCGTATTGTTTCATTGTGTCAGATAAACCTGGGATGATTGTCCGGTGGAGGAGGCAGGCTCTCAGCCATCGATTGATGCTCCCTTGGAAGCTTAATTGCAGATGTCTGGGAGGAGGACGCCATTTAACGACTAGAAAGATTGTGCTTTGTAAATAAGTGTAAATTGCTAAAGCTCTTAACCTTTAAAAGCAACCTTAAACCAACTAAGTTAATGAGGAGAAAGCTTTATAAAATATTGAAAGTACAGTACTGATGCTGGAATCCCGGCCCTTATGTATGCTAGGCAAATACTCTACCAATGTGCTTCATCCTGAGGCTCCCCCGTTTTCTCGGCTCATTTTAAAATAGCTATATTTGCAGGAGAATGCTCTCTATTAGTCTCAGTCTCCTGTGTTGAAGGTCATTTCCTTAGAGTTAGCCTATACTATTATATACTAAATACTGTGTAGGAATTCCGAGAACGTTATTGAAGTTATTTACGTGTTTTAAAACACAAGATGTCATGGACTTTCCATATCTCAGGGAGATGCATCATGTTTTTCTTCTTAAAGTGCTTTTTAGAACTTCGGGCTAGTTTATGATTGAGGAAAAAAAAAATCTCTCGAGTTTGGAACTCTGCAGCATTTTTAGCTTCTTTTACTTGTTGATGTTGATAAAAGCTCACCTTTATTTTTGAGGTTGATCTGTGCAGCAAAAAGCTGGAGCGAGCCGAGCAGCTGATTGGGGGCCTGGGAGGCGAGAAGACCCGCTGGAGCAACTCGGCCCTGGAGCTTGGGCAGCTGTACATCAACCTGACGGGGGATATCCTCATCTCCTCGGGGGTGGTCGCCTACCTCGGGGCCTTTACGTCAAACTACAGACAGGTGAGAAATGCCCTCATGTCTCTCCCTGCCTTCCTCCATCTTTGCAACGTTAACCTTGGGGTTTGTTCATTTGTTGTTGTTATTGCTGTTGTAGGGAAACCAGAGAGCATTTTTTTTCAAGTTTGTTTGACATTAATTTTTGGTTACTGCAAGGAAAAGCAAAATACTTTTAAATTACTTGTACTTACATATTTTAGATATTCTATAAATTGCTTCATAGCCAAAAGATGCTAGATGAAACATTGTCTTAAAATATAGTTTTAAAGCGACAGACTCTAGTGATGAAATTTTAGTTCCTAACCGAGTATAAAGGAATCAGGTGTGTGTGTGTGTGTGTGTGTGTGTGTGTGTGTGTGTGTGTGTGTGTGTGTCAGAGTGCACACCCACTCAAGGGAATGCATGCCTCATCAACTACTCTGCATGGACCTTAATAAGTCATTCTAAAACCATGGCAGAGACTGAAACATTATGGTCTGGAGACAAGACCGCCTTCACTGGGGGCCTATCGTTCCCCTTAATGCCCTTGGGTATTGTGTTCACAGAGCTTCTCTGAGGATTTTCTCCTCAGCACAACTGATTCTTCCTGCCTCCTTTACAGTTCCTCTGTTTACTGAACTTTTAAAGACGAACTATTTTAAAGTCCTCACTTGTAGCTTCTAGCTGTAGCCTTTTCGCTTTGGAGGCCTCTGTGTTTACTTTGTATTTGCAGAGGCACCATGACCTTCAGATTTTCAGCTCAGCCTGTCCGTCTGTCCATTGTTGGATGAGCTCCTGGGGGGCTGCATTAGTGGCTTGCTCAGCTGGTTAACGTTTAACTTCACTATCTAGTTAGTGACGGATTAGTTTGCTTGACAGTTTTAGACGTGGAAGCTTGTCAAGCTTGAGACAATGAATTCCCTAGAGTCATCAAGCTAGTCAGTGAGAAGGTGGGAACAAGAACCATGGCCACTTGACTCTATCCTTCATCAACTTGGAATGCTGGAAAGATTAACAGGCATTGTGTGGTGTGGCACTTCTAGCTGCCCAAGCTGAAGATGAATATTCAGTGTGGGGGTCAGTGAGGTGCCCAGGAGTATGTTTTGAACCAACAGAGATGGGTGTGAATGCCTGATAATCTTTCCAGCATTCCAAGTAGGTGTCTCCCTACAAAGGGCTGAAATGTTCATTGCAAATGGAGAGGACCAAAGAGCAAAATTGTGTCTCCCAACTGCAGGCTTCACTGTTTTCAACTCCGGGACAGCCTCTGCTTTTTCATGTGTAGTCTGATGAGCTCTGAGCTCAGTGATTTCCCCTTTTAGGCTCTAGCTCTCCTGGAGGAAAGTGGACAACTTTTTAGAGGTCCTCGAATTACCCAGGTTTCCCAGGGAAACCTCTTGTTATCTCCACAGACTTATCCAGATACATAATCCCCAGGAAGTACACGAAATCTAGCTAATCCCATCCCACTTACTGTATCATCAGCCGTTGTGCCAACCTGCTGCAACTCTTCCCAGTGACACCTCCTGTCATACGCACAGCTGTAAGAGAACTCTGCTTTTCATTCATCCGAGTAGCTTTGTGTTATATTCTGATATCCAAAGCAACAATAATCACAAATAACATCCCACAATTAAGAAACAGAAGCCTGGCTTTAATGAAGTGATAAAAAAAAATTAGCGTTCTTGGTAGATGAATACCTTGAAATTATGTACTACTGGTAGGATGCAATGAAGAAAATAATGTCATCTGTAATTTTATCACAAACAGATGTTTGGGACTTTCTAAATAATACTAACAACTTAAGGTCATGAAGTCACCACTCATCCACTACCATGGCCTTTATGAGTAAAACTAGGAGAATGTTGATACAAGCTATTCCGTAAGAACCGCAGGGAGAGGGTAGTTACAACCAAGCCCCTCCCAGCACCACCTGTACCCACACAGGGCATCCTCATTAGCCCAAAACAGGTGCCAGCATCACGGACATTCACTCTCCCACCTTGTGGACACCCTCCTTTGGTCTTTCTATTTTCTTCCCAGTCATGTCGTCTACTGTTTCTGAAGCTTTTTGTCTGTCACCTGACTTGAACATTAGTATGGATGTTAGTACTGAGCACTCTCCTGGTTCCTGGACATCATAAGAGACCATACCTCTTATAGACAGTCATAGTGTAGCCTGACACTTTTTATAACCCAATAGCCTTTAGGTGGTCCATCCTACAGAGCACATGAGAACCAGAAACAAATGTTTTCTCTGTCCCCTACTCATTCTGCAGGTTTAGGGGCTTATATTATAATAATATAGTATTTTTTCTGAGTATTTATAATTTAAATAAACTATGTAAACTGCATGGAGAATGTGATGGTTAGTTATATAATTGTCAACTTGACACAATCTGCAATCACAAAGGGAGTGTCAGTTGGGGTTGTCCACATCAGGGTGGCCCATGAGCATGCCTGTTAGGGATTTTCTTAATTGGATTAGTTGAGGTGAGAGGATCCACCCTGACCATGGACAGCACTGTTTCATGAGGCAGGCTCTGGAGAAGAGAGAGCCGAGCACTCGAGGCATACATACGGTCAACCTCACTCTGCTCTCGACTGTGGGCGTGACTAGCATGACTAGCTACTTTAAGTTCCTGCCACCTCTCCCCTGAGTTGATTTTTGTCAAGTTATTTCATCATAGCAACAGAAATGAAACTAAACCATAGAATGTCAACTACTTTGTAAAATTAAACTTTAGAATAATACATAGTGACTGTTCATTCTAATACAAAAATTCCAGCTTTGTCATGTGGTCTATCTAGGCTTTATCTCACCATTGATTACATTTAATTTTCATTCCTTAATTATAATTTTATTTGAGAAAGGTTTGATACATGTCTTAGTTAGGGTTTCTATTGCTGTGAAGAGACACCATGACCACAGCAACTCTTACAAAGGAAAACATTTAATTGGGGCTGGCTTAGAGCTTCAGAGGTTTAGTCCATTATCACCATGGTAGGAAGCATGGTGGCATGCAGGCAGACATGATGCTGGAGAAGGAGTTGAGAGTTCTGCAACTTGATCCACAAAAAACAAGAAGTGAACTGTGTACCACACTGGGTGTAGCTTGAACATATGAGACCACAAAACCTACTCCCACAGTGACATGCTTTCTCCAATAGGTGGAAACCTACTCCAAAAAGGCCACACCTCCTAATAGCACCATTACCTATAGGCCAAACATTCAGACACGTGAGTTTATGGGGGCCATACCTATTCACCACAATACACGAATCATTTTTGATGTAGAGCTTCAACAGTAGTTGATTTACTCAGTAAATAGTGATTGAGGAGTTTAGATATTATTCCTTTGATAACTGCCCACCAACTCATGTCTATATTTTTCTGTGAATTTTTTAAAGAACCAAACCAAGGAGTGGTCCCAGTCCTGCAAAGAAAGAGACATCCCTTGCTCAGATGATTATTCTCTTATGGGTACTCTGGGAGAAGCTGTTACAATTCGAGCCTGGAATATTGCTGGATTACCCTCTGACTCATTTTCCATCGATAATGGGATCATTATAATGTAAGGAAAAAAAATCTTTTCTCACAAATGATCTTTAATATCTAATTAGTAGACATATTTATTTGCAAACCTTTTAAACAATTTTAGCTAGTAAATATTCACAGTATTGAAATGTTTGCTAATTAACTGTTTTAATTATTTTCTGTTAATATTATAATAAAGAGCAAAGTTTTTATTTCCATAAAACATAAGTCCTGTTATAAAAGGCTAATATATACACAGTGGTGGGTCTTTGATGTTAATTGTCCTCATTGTTCCAAAAGTCTGTCCTTGTCCCTATTGTGGGACAAATTTGAGAGTTTTCAGGACAGATGTTTAAGTCATCAAATTAAAACTTTGGACACACATCTTGTTTACTTGCACAACGCCTCCTTTTGTCTCCCAAAGACGCTTGCTTGGTGATGATAATCCCGAATATTGGGCACTTACTAAGGACCTAAGCCCATATATTACTTTAGCTGAGTAAGGCATTGATTATTTAGGAAAGTTTATACAATTTGGACAAGTTAGAATACAATTAACTTTGGGAGCTATTAACACTTCAAAGTCTTTGACTTTCAAAAGTCAATGATAGGGATGAGTGTAATTGGATTGTATCTGGACATTTATTGGATTAAAGTGAGTATTATTTAACTGCTTGGTAAGTAGACCAAACCCATAGATAACTTCTTTTTTTTTTTTTTGAGAGGCAGACTTTGATTTTCAGTAGAGAGAAACATACTTATTTCAGTAGCTGTAATCACTGAGAATGGCCACTCTTGCTCACCTTATGTGTTTGGAGATGAAAACAGCAGAACTCTCTGAAATGTGCCACCGTTAGATGACCTGGACCAGTAGGTCATTCATTCTTCAGTGAGAGTCCCAAGGGGAAGATGACCAGGGGCTGAGAGGAAGGAGATGATAGGAAGGTTTGGGATCAGGAAAGCTTACACAAGCCGACTGCTCATATAAGCAAGTTTATTAGGAAATAAAGCATCTTCTTCACAGTGTTCCTGAAGGGAAAAATGGGGCAGCGTCAGCCAAAAGCATCACACAGCAGTGTGAAGTCGGCGGCAAGCTAACCAAGCAGGCTGTCCACAGGAAACCCCGGGTCTCTCAAGTGCAGCCCAGACCTAGCACACAGTGGCCTTGTGACTGGTAACCGCAGCCTCTTGGGGTGCACAGAGTTGGGTTCTCAGAATCCAAAGCCAGAGATCCCCCCCCCAGGTCTGGCCCCAGGCCATTACTGGCTCGGCCAAGCTATGTTCCTTTTCAGATAAGGAACTAAGGAAGTCCCTTCTGGAAGGCCTCAGGGAAGGCCCAGACGACCAGCCTCACCCTCAACAGTTAAATACTCAGGTTCTGTGTCCTCCTGTGTCTGCTGCTGTGGATGTGCATTATCACAAGAAAGAAATCTGCGCTTTTCAACCACCCGAAGAACATTAAATAAGAATCCTCTTTATACAACAACCGAAGGACAAACCGTCCAAGTCAGAAACAGTGACTGCTGACAAATTCAGGTTCCATTGGCAAACAATTGACTTTAAACACTTATAAATTCAAGAATGGTGGGGGGCCAGTGGGTACTGACTTGCTGCTGAGGATGACAACTCAAATTGATCCCAAGGACCCTCAAGGCCGAAGGAGAAAACAGACTCCCACAGGTTGTCCTCCGACCTCCACCAACACATACATACACCTGTACAAATGAGTAAGTAAACATTTGAGATAGTAGCAAAAGGAATTTTAGTGGAGAGAGTGAAAAGGAAGACTGAAGAGAAACACATTTTTTTTGGGGGGGGGGTCAAAAAATACTGCAACATAATGGTGGTGATGTAAGCAGGTAAATAGAATGCTTCTTCACTCTTATTTCAACATTTCCATCCAAAAAGTGGAGCCATTTGAACTAGAATATGTTGCATAATACCTTCCACAATAAATGCTTTCATGCATTATTCTAAAAAGAAAGAATACTTTTCCATCTACCTTCAAGTACATGTCCTTTGAAATTTTATTCATCTAATATTTTGAGGAAGCCCTAATTAAAAGAAAAATACAAGGCGAATTCACATTCTCCTGACCTTGAATGAAGAAGATGTCACATGAAGAGCATTGTTTGATGGGACAAAAGTTGGATACGGCTATTAACTGGGTATAGAGCAATATTCACTTTTTTTGTACTTACAGAGACTCACTCAGAAGTTCACAAAAAAGGGGAGGCAGGCCGGGCGTGGTGGCACATTCCTTTAATTCCAGCACTTGGGAGGCAGAGGCAGGCCCTGTGAGTTCAAGGCCAGCCTGGTCTACAAAGTGAGAAAAAGAAAAAAAAAAAAAAAAGAGGCCGGGGGAGGGAGTGTTATCCCAACATAGTTTATTTAAAGCATTGTCTTTTCTCCATCAGTTTTATCTTTGTATCTTTGTTGAAAATGTACTGTTCCTATATATGTGGTTCTGCTGCTGGATTCTTTTTTTTTTTTTTTTTTTTTTGGAGACAGGGTTTCCCTGTGTGGCTTTGGCTCCTGTCCTGGATCTCGGTCTGTAGCCCAGGCTGGCCTCAAACTCACAGAGATCCGCCTGGCTCTGCCTCCCAAGTGCTGGGATTAAAGGTGTGCACCACCACTGCCCGGTTGCTGCTGGATTCTTTATACCCTGAGCTATAGGCCTGTCGTGATGCAAGTACTGTATCATCTTGATTCTGGAAACTTTGGGTCAGCTTGAGTCATCTTCTGTTCTCCTTTAAAAAAAATCATTTTGTCTAGTTGTTAACTCAATATAAATTTTAGAATAAAATGTAAATATCTAAAAAATATCCTCTTGGACTTTTATTGGGGCTACATTGATAGTCCTGACAATATTGACAGACTGACAAGTTATTAAAGTCTTCTAACTGACGAATGTAGTGTATTTCTCCACCTGTTTTAACAGGTCTTCAAGTACTCTGCCGTTCTATGTATGCACAGTATTTAATTTTTGTTTGCTCTTGTAAATGGCATTAATTTTTTTGTTTGGTTGTTGGCTGCTAGTATTAGGAATTCCTCTATTCCAGAAAGGAGTATTTGCATCCTGACTTTGTACCCTGCAACTTTGAAAACTCGTTTGGTCTTTTATGTCGGTTTATTAGGCTATTGTATACTGGCAATCATGCTGTCTGCCCAGTGACACTTTAATTTCTTTCTAATCTGTGTGCCCTTCGCCTCTTTCCCTTGGCTTATTGCACTGTCAATGGCTTCCACTATAATGCTACAAACGGATAATTAAATTGAACACTGTTGTCCGCGAGGTCTACGGGGATGCAAACACATTGAGCGTCACAAAGTCGTTTCAGCTGCAGGCCGTTTTACGGCTGCTGTTGCATTGATTTCATTGGGTAGAAGAAAATCGCTTTCAGTCTGTGTACTGGCCAGTTTGGTGTTGACTTGACACAAGCTGGAGTCCTCAGAGAGGAAGGACCCTCACTCAGTTGAGAAAAGGCCCCCATAGGATCCAGCTGTAGACATTTTCTTGATTAGTGATGGGGGCGGACCAGCCAGCCCATTGTGGGTGGGGCCGCCCTTGGCAGGTGGTCCTGGGTTCTATAAGGAGGCCTAGCTAGTCATGGGAAGTATCGAGGACTATGGGGGTCCAGCCCCTCGATAGTCCCCTCCCAGGGTCCGGGAAGAATCTACAACCAGCTGATAATTAATCTTTGATGAAAAGAAATTAATCTATGCACACAAAACTCCTTAGTCCATATACTTTATTATTCTGTGACAGTTATAAGCTTATATTCTGCTCTCATATTTAGGTCATCTTTAGCCTGATTTCTCTCTACACTTGTCTGCGATCCCCTCTAAGTTCTATCTTAATTACTTCATCTAGTTCTGCCCCTTCTAGGTTCTCATCCATCTTGTTCCTTCCCATATCATCTCCTCTCCCGTCTCCTTCTCTCTCATCTGGCTCTTCCTCATCTTCCATCTCGTTCCTCTAGTACTCTGCTGTAGCCCTTCAATCTACTTCTTCCCCATCTCAGTTTGTTCCTCTCAAGTTCTTACCCATCTAGTTCTTCCATTCTCTTCTCTTCTCTCTGTCCTCTACTTTACAGTTATATATCTCCCCAAAATCACAATCCTCCCCTCCACCCAGGACACTCAGCCTGAACTTCCTCAGGCAGTAATTGTCGGCTATCAGGATCAAATGGAGGGTTGATAAGAATTACAAAGAGGGGCACAAGTTGTTAATTACCATTTGTGACCCAAAGGGGAAGTGACTAATGAATTAACTAAAGGCTAAATATGGGTAATATCTAAGAAGAGGGATCTTACGTGCACAACTATAATCTTAAATGTGTTTGGTAAAAGATGTTAAAAATCTATAAGTTGCTAGGTCAATGGGAGAAAATAAAACTGTCTTCTTTTTTCCTGTGGCTCCTATCTGTCCAAGCTGTCTGCCGTTTTTCTGCAGGGTGGGGGAAAGTGTGCTCAGTCTCTAGGCAACCTGTGTACAGCTAGATGCCTCTGGTGATAGTTAAAGGGAGATCTGGAACTGGAGGTAAGGTTTGGGAAAGGAGGAAGTTAAGCTTAATTAGCACATCCACCAGGCCTTCTCAAACAGGTAGCCTGGATGCTTAAGTCTGTTCTTAGAGAGTACAGAGGTATCTCTGATAAGGTACTTTCCTCCATCCGGTGATGGACCTGGCCGGATGCTACCAATAGTGATAATTACAGGGAGGCTTGAACTGGGAGTTCTGGCTGAGCATAGCTGTTAGCACAGAAGGTTATCTAAACATTCCTAGAAGTGGTTAGGTAAGTAGTTAGAGGTCTATAAAGTTAGTAAGGCAATAAGAAAGGAGGGGTCTGAGCTAAATTGTGTAAAGCTATTACTTAATGTCTACCTGACCTAGGCGGTGTCCCCTTGTGGAATTTACCTTAAGTCAGGAGACTCGCCTGTGGGTTCTTATCACTGTTAATCCTTGGAAATTGGGTGACCACCTGGGTGATGTCTCCTTTAGTCCTTGAAAGTGGCTAGGGGAGATATCTGATTCCAGAGAAAGTCTTTCCTGAGGCTGTTCTCCAAATACCTGGAATGTGTATGTCTAGAGAGTGATCGGTCCACATTGTTAGCCCTTCTTAGGGAAAAATCAATTGGGAAAACTATGAAGGCACACATGATTTTCATAACAGAATACAGCTGATATATAACAAGCCAAGTAACACCAAAAACTCCTTGGGATTTGGCTTCCTCTGGAGGAATTCCCTGATTCCTCCAGGTAGTGACTTTGCCATAACCAGCTGAGTTCTTAGGATATTCCTGCGGCCCGCAGCAGAGAAGCAAGGCAGTAAGAAGCGCTCCTCACTCCTCCATGGCCTCTGCATCAGCTCCTGCCTCCAGGTTCCTGCCCTGTGTGAGTTCCTGTCCTGACTTCTCTCAGTGATGGGCTGTTTCCTGGAAGTGTAAGTGACGTAAACCCTTTCCTCCCCAAGTGGATTCTGGCTGTGGTCTTTCATCACCGCAGTAGAAACCTTAACCAAGACAGAGACTGTTAGCAGGATACAGGGCTATTGCTGTGACAGACCTGACCATGTGTTTGGGAGAGACTTTGAACTTCAGGCTAGAAGAGCCATTGGATGATCAAAGCTTGGTGAGCTATTCTGTGGGAACCTGGAAGATAAGAGTGTCGAGAGAAATACAGATGATGGAGGCCTGGTTTGTGAAGTTTCAGAGGGAAGCTAAAACTATCAGGGCTATTAGTGTTGAATTAGGGATCTGTGGTTCTGGTCAGCTGGGACCGAAGAGTCAGCACCTCCGACGTAAAACTTTTGCTTTCCTGGGATAACTGATGCTGGTTAGCTAGGACTGAGTAAATAGGGGTAATTTAAGAACACACCAACATTACGGAGGTTAAATCCAGGAAGTGTTTCCCAAGGATCAGCACCTCGAAACTGTGATCCAGTGGTGGCCAAAGTCATACCTCATGCTGGTAGCAGAACCTGGTAGTGTGAGAGCCACCCAGGTGGGATTATGGAGAGCAGCTGAGGCTTGGCATCGTGTGGAAGGGCTGGAGTCCATAGAGAGAGCCCAGCGGAGGCTATTGGTGAATGTGCGGCCCAGATGCGGTAGAAGACCCAGCATTTTGGAGTTGTCAGTACCGTGGGAGAATCTTCAAGAACAGCAGCAGACATGGAGTGAGCTGAGCAAGCCTGAGCCTAGGAGACAGCTGCATATGGCGGAGCCAGAAGTGACTACAGCCCTTTAGAGGATTGCGAGGGAATCCCAACCACTGTTCAGATTGTGATTTTGCCCAGGCTCTTTCCTCTTGAGGGAACAAGTTATTTGATTTATTTTGGCTTTATAGGAGCCCGTAGTTGGGGCTTGGAACTTTTAATAATGTTTTAGATTTTTAAAGAGACTTTGAATTTTTAAAGAGACTGAATTTTAAAGAGTTTGAATTAATAAAAACTGAGACTTTAAGTTTGTGGTATGTTTTATACTATGAGATTTATAAATATGTGATCTTGGGGACGAATCAAAAAGGAAAGGTTGTGGCTTCACAGTGATGTGTCTGTGTGTCAAGTTGGTAAGGGGTCAGTTGTGCTGGCTAGTTTTATGTCAACTTGACAGGTGCTAGAGCCATCTGAGTGGAGGGATCCTCATCTGAGGAAATGCCTCCATAAGATCCAGCTGTATGCAAGTCTGTAAGGCAGTTTCTTAATTAGTGATGTGGGAGGACCCAGCCCATTGTGGGTGGTGCCACCCCGGGATAGTGGTCCTGGCTACTATTAAAAAAAAAAAAAAAAAATGGCTGAGCAAACCATAAGGAGCAAACCAGTACACTGCAATCCTCCACGGCACCTCATCAGCTCCTGCCTCCAGGCTCCTGCCCAGCTTGAGTTCCTGTCCTGACTTCCCTCAGTGACGGGCTGTTACTGAAAGTGTAAGTGACATAAACCCTTTCCTCCCCAAGTTGCTTTTCATCACGGTCTTTCATCACAGCAATAGAAACTCTAATTAAGACAGTTTGTAATGGACTTTTGGAATTAATGGATGTTAACTCTGCCAATCTCTCATCTTCTGACTATTGAGATGATCTTATAGTTTGTTTGGGACTTTTTTTTTAGGGCGGAGGGGTTCTTTTGTGTGTATGTGGTGTGCGTGCCTGTGAATTTGATGTGTGTGTGTGTGATGTGTGTGTATGAACTCGTGTACAGAGGCCAGTGTTCTTACTGAACCTGGAGCTCACTGATTCAGCTGGACTGGCTGCAGAGTGAGCTCCAGGAGTCCTCCCATCTCCGCCGGTCCAGCTGAGAATAAGACATCGGCCACTGCCCTGCCTTTTATGTGAGTACAGGGCCTCACTCTTGCTCAGTAAGCTCTTTACACTGACCTGTCTCCCCAGCCTGCGCTTACAGTTCTTGATGTTTAGTTGACTCCTACAGAGAATAGTATTAGTTGGTTAGTTGGTTCTTAGTTTGCTTTTGTTGTTGTTTTTTGAGTGTTGATCTAGCTTTGCACTCCCCGGATAAGTTTTACCTTGCTGTGATTTATTTTCCTCTACATATATATCTGGATTAAAATTGCTGATATTGTACCAACAGTTCTCCATTTATGTTCATGAGGGCCATTGGTTTGGGGGCCATATTAAACTAGGCTTATTATAGGAGTTGGGAAGATTTCTCCTCCATATTTTGGAGTAGAATATGCAGAATTCTTCCCTCAAATATTTGGTAGAGATGACCCCAGAAATTACCTGGAATTTTCTGTTAAAATGTTTTATATATGAACTCAATTTTTTAAGGTTCTGTTTATTTCAGGTTACCAGTATCTTAATTATGAGTTTGAATAGCTTTTTATCTTTCAAGAAATTAGTTTGTCTAAATTGTTTTTTGGGTGTGGGTGGTTTTAGTATTAACTTCCTGTCATCCTGATGTGTGGAGAGTCTGTTATGATAATCTCTCTACTTGTCATGATTTTTATATTGTCTTTTTCCTCTTTAGTCTGTTAGATTTGGAGACATTTTGTCAATCCTATCTAGTAGCAAAGGTTCGTTTTATTTCATTGATTTTGTTCTTCATTTCTTCATTCCTCTACTTGCTCTAGGCATAAATTGCTTTTCTTTTTCTGGCTTCCTAACGTGGAAGCTGAGGTTATTTTATAGTTTTTCTCACCTGTAAATTTAATCCTATAAATATCTCATTTTGCTTTAGCTACATAGCACAAATTTTGACTCACTGTATTAATTTTCCTTTCTTCTCACTGCTGGGTTTGAACCCAGGGCTTCAGACACAATACATACTCTAACCACGGAGCAACACTTCAATCCTAAAGTTTTACTTTCTCCTTTCCTTTAAATTATTCTATCATTTTTTTCTTAAGACTTCCTCCTCTTTCATTAATGTTTATAAATGTTTGTGAGAGCTGGTCGAGTCAGTTCAGCAGCTCAGCCTGGTAGTAGGGGTCTCGGGGCTTTCCCTGGCACTGAGCTTCACAGCGATGGGCCCAGTCCTGTGTTCTCAGTCTGAGGTCCGGACTTAATCCCCCTTCTCTCTCAGAAGGAGGGTGACACCCTCTTTGATCCATTACAGGAAGAACAGGGTCTGCGGTCTCTTGCCTGCTTTCCTTAGCTTTAGTGCTGGTGTAGCTGTTAAGCTTGACATGTCACGGGCGAGGCGGAGGATCTTGCTCACCCATTGTCTTGCTCTGCCCCTTAGACTGTGTATTTTTATGGAATTTGACAATCTTTTCTCATGTGTTTGGTTTCCTATTGTGGTTATTGGCATGGCTGACTATAAGTCTATCGTCTGGACTGAACTAGGTGAGAATACTAGAAAGCCTTCTGGGTACCCCTGCCGCCCAACTTAACTCAGTCTCCAATTTGGAAATGCAACTAGATTGAAGTGCACATGAAACCATAAAAATAATAAAATGCATACACCTGCCATTTTTTTTATCTTTATGACTGTTGGTTTGTTCCTTTTTCTCCTATTTTTAAATCATCTGAATAATTTTTCAGCATTCTTTTTTTATTCATGTACTGACTTTTCACCATAGTACTTTGCAGTTTTTAGCAAATATTTTCACAGTCTCAAGTTAATGTTATAGGAGCTCAATTAAAATGCAGAATCTTTACAATCATGTAGGTCTCTTGACCCTTCTTGATCATGGCATATGGTAATAGTGTAGCAGTCATGTGTGTGGTGTCCACACAGGATGGCTATTTCTCTGTGTCAGTCGGCTTAGTTACGGGGTGCCCATATCAAGGGTCACTTGCAGAATGTGTCTGTGACAATGTCTCTGGACGACACTGATACTGACCTGCTGGAGTAGGTGAAGGAAGCTGTCCTTGCTGATGTGCGCTGGGGCACAGGGGCACAGCCAATGCCTGGAAAGCCCCGTCAGAACAAACGTCAGAGGAAGAAGGAAGCCCTCCATCTTGCTTCTTAACTGCCTGAGCTGCGAGAAGAGCTCCTTCGGCTTCCGGCCCTCAGCTTGGGACTCACTTTGCTCCGTGGGCCTTCAGGTTTGGAGAGGGCTGTGCCAGCAGCTTTCCTGGATTAACAGATTGCAGACAGCAGATGCTCACGTGTCAGCCTCCATCTTCCCGCCAGCCCTTTCCTGACAGCCAATAAATCAACAGCTGAACCCTACTAGTTTGGTTTATCTAATAGCACATCCATTGCACACACAAAGCCCTCACTGGTGGTCATAACGCTTTTGCCTCAATATTTGTGCACAGTTTAGGACACACAGGCACTTCATTATTAATCTGTTTATTCTGAAATTCCAAGTTTTCTTGTATCACTTCCTGTCAAGGTGGAAGCCCTTTAGCATTGTTTAAAACAAGGCTGGTAGGGAGCAAAAATGAATTTTTTTGTATTTTGCCTTTAGTCCCAAAGGACAGTTTTGCTGTATGTAGACTGCTGGGTTGAGAACTGTGTTTTATTTGGTAGTTTGGTGATGGTGGCAGGGACTGAACCTGAGGCCTGGAATGTGTTAAGTACCCTGCCCTTATCTCTACCTCACACCTTCTGGGATTATTCTATCACTTTTATTTGGGGGGCAGCGTCTCCCTGAGTTATCCAGGCTAGCCTCGAACTTACTCAGTGATCCGGGTAGACCTTGAACTTGCCCTCCCCTTTGCCTCCTGAGCAGCTGTGGTTATGGGGCTGGGCCACCAAATCTGGCCGTCAAGTTCTTTCCTCGTGGCACTTTACCTGCAGTCCACTGTGGTGGCTCCTTTGGAATAGTGGCCACTCCTAACATTCTTCAAAATCATTCCCCGAGTGTCTCGGTTCCTGCAGGCTGATTAGGCTGGGTCACAAGGTGTTTGCTTCTCATCTCCTTCCGGTTTACGTGAGTCTGTGACCTTTTGTGTTTCTCTGCATCAGGGGAGGGTCCAGCTGTAGCATTTTCAAATACGTTTTCTGCGCTGGTCTCTCCCTCTTGCCCAGCTGCTCCTTGCAGAGTTGTCTAACGAGTCTCCCAGGTTCTGTCTTCTCCTGGTCTTGTTTGTTGTTTTCATTGTTCAGTTCTGCCCATTTTGTGCTCTGTTGTCTGGGGATGCGCTGATAGGTCCGTCGTCTGCTTTTTACCATTGAGCCCTGGAATATTTATTATTTTAGACATTGTTTTTCAGTTCTGAAATTTGTTTTTATTCATTTTACCTTTTTTACCTCAATGATGAGGTGTCTTTTCTCCATTTGCTTAAAACATAGTCACCCCCACCTCCCAAAGAATAATTGTAATATCTGCTCTGGAGTTTTTATTTCTGGTTGTTTCAGTGTCCCTTTTTTTTTTTTCTTCCTTGAGAAGCAAATGTATTCTGGTTCTTTGCGTAATAAGTAACCTTCTCTAGAACTTTTGAATGTGAAATCCTGTGTCCTGGTAAAATCCTGCGGGCAGGACTGAGTTTGGTTGTACCAATCAGACGAGTCAGTTAATATCTGTCTTCCAGTTTCAATGCTTTCCCATGTGTGCTCAGACATGAAAGGTTTTGACATGCTTGGTGGGTCTGCTCCTCAGCACACACTATCCAGAGGCTGGTTTGGGGCTTAGATGCATATCGTCCTTCTAAACCTTTGTTAGAGTAAGGAGCAGACGGAACACTTAGCACTTGTACCTGCCCCGCCCCACCAAGCCCCGCCCCACACCGCCAAGCCCCGCCCCACACCGCCAAGCCCCGCCCCACCAAAACCCCGCCCCTGCTCCCCATGCTTGCTGGCTCATACGTTGGCATTTTCTCATTTCTCCACTTTGAAGAGTTTCCCGTGTCTGCTACAGAGTGATTCTGTTAATCCAGAAAGTAAAAGGAAAGGGGGCACTCACAGCCTCCGTATTGATCATTCCTAATTTTTTTCTGTTTCTTTTATTCACTTCTTAGAATCCGAAAGTGGTTGAATTTTGTATTTTGGAGATTTTTGGGGAGGGCGGGGGCAGGGAAAATCAATTGAGGATGCAGGGTACCATGGGCTTATTTTGGTGAGCATCAGAAGTCCTTCACTCTGATTTTGAAATGCTGTTCAGTGAACCAGTGTTTTCTACACAGAGATAACCATGTAGAAAATTTAAATTTTTGAATGAAATGATGTAATTTCTATAATGTTCGTCAAATATTTTTGCTAGTTTAAATCAATGCTATTAAATATAATTATATTGAAAATATATTAAATATCAGAGGAAAAAGAAGAATCAGCATGTACCCTTCCCTCAAAGGACTATACAATTTATTTGGGTGATGTAGTCTAGAAATGATAGAATTGCCCTAATAGAATATTGCCATTCTGTGAAAGCACCGTACATGTAATGAGGATGAATTGCTAAAGAGATTCTGAGTGAAGAGATCAAGAAAGGCTTTGTGGACTACAGAGCTTCTGAGCTGACCTTGAAGCGTGAGTAGAAGTTGGAAATGAAAAGATGGGGAAGAGCAATCTTTTGGACAAAGAAACAGCATGGACCTGGACATCAAGGCTAAAAGAACGTGGATGTGATAGAATGGCGGGCGAGCTGCTTAGCCTCTTTGGAGACGTCTAAATGCCATTTAACACATATTTCTCTAGACTTAAACATATTTCTAAAATGTGACACGGTGAAAACCTTTACAAGTTTATAATTTTATTTCTTTATGATGTACTTTCACATCCCTTCATTCTCTGTTGCATTTTTATTACTTCCATCTAAGTTACAATACTAATCTTTGGGTTTTTTTTTTTCCTACATATTGTTAATGCTAAGGACTAGAAGACCCCACCCCCAAATTTTCATATGTTGAAGCCATAGTCCACAATGAGGCTTTGAGGTTAAGTGAGGCCGTTAGGGAAGATTCCTGTTCCAATAAGGTTCGTGTCCTAGCAAGGACAGAGGCAGCATCGGCTGCATTTGAGGACAGCAATGACATTGGCCATGTACAAGGCCAGGAGAAAGATGTCTGGAGAAACCAGCTCTGAGACCCGCAGTCGCAGCCTCTGGACTGTGAGAAGCTGCCTACTTAAGCTGTGCAGTCTGTAGGATTTGGTTACGGTGCCCAAGCAGGCTAACACATGATACGGTCTCAAAGAGCAAGGCTGTCTTTCTTACCGCCTGAGCTACATGTCTTGTATCATACTGTAACTTACGTGCTAACAATCGAATTGCTTTCAAATTCAGGAGAAAAATTATCCAATGGCGGTCTACATGTTATCGTAAGAGTGAGGTAGATGGCATCCCTGCTCTCTTCCTATTTCCTCCCCCTCATTCCTTCTTTGTTCATTGGCAGTGTTTCTGGCCAGAGTTATTAAAATGCTAAGTGCTGCTTACACATCACACAAGGCAGGAAGCTGCATGGCTGCATCTCTCAAGAAGGCCGCAGATGCCGGCTGACACTTTTATGTCTAGGATTGGGGACCAAATTGAGTCCTGATGGCTTCTGCTCTTGGCCTTGACCCTTGTGAGTGGGAATATACCAGTAGGTGTGAGCTCACCCAGGTGCGAACTCTGACCTTCAGAGAACTCATTTCTGTGCATAGGAAGCTCACAATCACAAGGCACATGTGCAACGAGCTACATAGATGACATTAAATACACAAGTGTTGGAAATAAGGCTGGGCCTGTGGTTGTAGTAACACTGTGGTATTCATAACTGTTATGCAGTTGGATGATGGAAAGCTATGCTGTTCATTTTTTTTCCTTAGATCATTCTATCTTTACTGAAGAGAGAGAGGATGCACACACACACACACACACACACACACACACACACACACACACACACTCGAGAGAGAGAGAGAGAGAGAGAGAGAGAGAGAGAGAGAGAGAGAGAGAGGAGAGAGAGAGAGACTATAAATGGATCAATTTTTTTTTCTTTCTCTTGTCCAAATGTCAACACGTAGAAACACACAGAAGCTAAGGAAGTGAAGTAACCTGCCCAGGCCACAGGATTAATTAATATCAAAGCCTAGTTGGGGAAGTGGAGTTTTGTAGCATATTTTGCAAGAGCAGCAAATATTATTAAGCAGGTAATTTAAGGTTTAGAGACTGTCGTATTCCAGGAGTGTGTTAACTTGTGAAATGGCCTTTGTAGTTTTTCTACCGTGTGCTCAGACTGAATGTGCCGGCTTCAAGGAAAAGAAGGAAAACATTACTAACAACAGATAAACCTACAGTCAGAAACTAGTCCTGGCTTGACCAAATGATCTCCCCTCTCTCTTGTCTTCAGGAATGCGAGAAGGTGGCCTCTGATGATAGACCCCCAGGGCCAGGCTAACAAGTGGATCAAGAACATGGAGAAAGCCAATAGTCTCCAGCTCATTAAGCTGAGTGACCCCGACTATGTCAGGACGCTGGAAAACTGCATCCAGTTCGGGACTCCTGGTATGTAGGATGTCTCACGAGTGCGTGCACATGTGGAAATGCCCAGATAGGGCACAACCAGTACACACCTGTGACTGGTTTTTGAAAACATCTGTGTCAGGCTTGACACAGCGATGACTTTGCTGATCCCGTTATTTATTGATAATCAAATGAGAACGTGAGGACCCCCCCACCCCAGATAATCATCCTCTGGAAGGCAAGGAGGTTTCTTTTGTTACAAAGTACATTTGTGGCACTGCTTTCTAATTTAGATGTTTTAATTTTTGTCTGCCATTTGCTTTTCTTCAGTTTTCATTATTAATCTCCTGCAGTTAAAAAGCCCATTTGATATTGATAATGCCAATCATATTTTAATACAACAGTAGTTCCACTTTCTGTTTCTTCTTGAATTCTGGTACAAAAGGGGCGGGGAAATGGAGTAGATTTTGTATGCCTTGTTAGTATCTGACAGTCACAATGGAGAGACTAGGAAAATGACAAGAACTGTTTTTAATCAAGGTCTTATGCGGCTGTCATACTTGCCAAAACAAAACCCAATGTGCTTGTGATGTGAGCTAATTGGGGTCCTCTTCCAAATCAGTGTAATTTATCAAATTTAGCCAAATAAACACAAGCACTCAGGAAGCCGTAGCGTATGCAGCTCCAGGAGAAGTTCGTCAGGTCCCTCTTGCTGTGAGAGCTGGAAGAGTCATAACAAGTATGCTAGCAGTCCTACAGCATCCGAGTTCCCGAGTTAATAATATGCTTGCTTTCGAGTTTTAATTATAATTTTAGTATAAGCATGAAATAAAAAAATCTAAATCTATTTATAAGACTTTGTATCTATGGAATGGAGCACAGACATGCACACACATGGTATTTCATTCCGTTGCTATTCTTGAATTTTAAAATATTTTAAATTGACACAAAATTGTACACTTTTATGATGTACCATGAAATGTATATATGCACACATTCTGTCAAATCATGGAAAACATATTTATATCCTCAAACATTTATTATTTCCATATGGTAAAATTTCAAATTCCCTTCTAACATTTTAGGAAAGTGTACAGTGCATTATCTATAGTTACCCTACTATGAAATAGAGTAACTTGTGTACAGTACATTATCTATAGTTACCCAGCTATGAAATAGAGTAGCTTGTGTCTATGTTATTATAGGAAGTGTACAGTACATTATCTATAGTTACTCTGCTATGAAATAGAGTAGTCTGTGTCTATGTTATTATAGGAAGTGTACAGTGCATTATCTATAGTGACCCTGCTATGAAATAGAGTAGCCTGTGTCTATGGTATTGCAGGTGATATAGGTGCTACTCAAAAAGGGAGGCATAATCCCTATCAAATATTTTGCTCGAGTGATGTCAGAATCATTCAGGATTACTGTGATAAAAACAGAAGTTGAGTGTCCCTCACATAAGGACCAATGTCCTGTTCTGGGTAGGGCCTTTTATTGATGTAACCAACCGTCTTATTAAATAAGAAACACAGAAACAATGCAAAAGAGAAAGTCGAGAGGTCAGAGCTCAGAGCTAAAAATCTCACCCTTCTGCCTGCAGTGTCCCAGCTTCCCGAATGAGAGCTCTATTTCCTGTCTGTTCGTCTATTTAAAGTATTTTGTTCTGCCTTCTCATTGGTTGTAAACCCAAACACGTGACTGCCTCGTCACTGTCTGAATGTACAGCCCCCTAGATCTTAAAGGCATATGTCTCCAATGCTGGCTGTATCCCTGAACACACAGATATCTATGGGATTAAAGGCGTGTGCCACCACCGCCACACTCTTGCTATGGCTCTAATAGCTCTGACCCCCGGGCAACTTTATTTATTAACATACAATCAAAATCACATTTCAGTACAATTAGATTACCACCACAGCCTTTGGTTCTGGATTCAGAGTATTTGCCTTTGCCATTCAGCATTTGGTTCAATAACTCAGTGTCCTCACTGCTATGTAGTGGGGGAGAAATTACTGACTTACTGTTTATTGTGTAGTTAGTGTCTGCTGACTGCTCAGTTCGCAGGGTTTTGTTGGTGGTGTAGCTTGTATTGGTTTTTTCAATTCTGAGGATCACACCTGGGCCTTTGAAAAGACTCAGCATGTGCTTTTCTGTGGTGGCTTTGAGCATGCGATAAGTGGTTTACTTGTAATATCTTATAGTATAATGAGAAAACCATGGGTGACACTCTGTGAATTCCAAAAAAACCAGGGAGGGTTTCTAGAAGGAATCATCACCTTAAATGCTTTAAGCAATTAAAATTACTTAATACGGATATTAAAATATTTGGAATGATAAAAGACAAGTGATGGAGTGTCTACCACCTGCTTGGCATTTTTCACACTTCTCTGACCTCAGCCATGTATTTTGATGTTTAATTCCATGATTATAGAGCAGAACAGGTAATAAAAGTGAACTATCCCGTGTTTTAAAAAAATTCTGCATCCAAATTATGGGAGAGAAAGCTACTTTGTGTGTCTTTAGCACAACATCGTGACTGATAGGAAACAGGAGAGAGCAGAGAACCGTAGTTCGCAGCGCACAGGATGGAGGTGAGCGGCACTGCACAAACCCTCAGATAGGTTTCTGTACGCTGCGCCTGGGATTTCAGTGTGTGTGTGTGTACGCTGTGCCCTGGGATTTCAATGTGTGTGTGTGTGTGTGTGTGTGTGTACGCTGTGCCCTGGGATTTCAATGTGTGTGTGTGTGCGCTGTGCCCTGGGATTTCAGTGTGTGTGTGTGTACGCTGTGCCCTGGGATTTCAGTGTGTGTGTGTGTACGCTGCGCCTGGGATTTCAGTGTGTGTGTGTGTACACTGCGCCTGGGATTTCAGTGTGTGTGTGTGTACACTGCGCCTGGGATTTCAGTGTGTGTGTGTGTGTACGCTGTGCCCTGGGATTTCAGTGTGTGTGTGTGTGCGCTGTGCCCTGGGATTTCAATGTGTGTGTGTGTGTGTGTGTGTGTGTACGCTGTGCCCTGGGATTTCAGTGTGTGTGTGTGTGCGCTGTGCCCTGGGATTTCAGTGTGTGTGTGTGTGCGCTGTGCCCTGGGATTTCAATGTGTGTGTGTGTGTGTGTGTGTGTGTACGCTGTGCCCTGGGATTTCAGTGTGTGTGTGTGTGCGCTGTGCCCTGGGATTTCAATGTGTGTGTGTGTGTACGCTGTGCCCTGGGATTTCAGTGTGTGTGTGTGTGTACACTGCGCCTGGGATTTCAATGTGTGTGTGTGTACGCTGTGCCCTGGGATTTCAGTGTGTGTGTGTGCGCGCTGTGCCCTGGGATTTCAATGTGTGTGTGTGTGTACGCTGTGCCCTGGGATTTCAGTGTGTGTGTGTGTACACTGCGCCTGGGATTTCAGTGTGTGTGTGTGTGTACGCTGTGCCCTGGGATTTCAATGTGTTTGTATGTATGCTGTGCCCTGGGATTTCAGTGTGTGTGTGTGAACACTGCACCTGGGATTTCAATGTGTTTGTGTGTACACTGCGCCTGGGATTTCAGTGTGTTTGTGTGTACGCTGTGCCCTGGGATTTCAGTGTGTGTGTGTGTGCGCTGTGCCCTGGGATTCAATGTGTGTGTGTGTGTGTGCGCTGTGCTCTGGGATTTTAATGTGTTTGTGTGTACGCTGTGCCCTGGGATTTAAATGTTTCTTACTTGGAGTTTCATCCACAAAACTCACTTCATTTTATTGAGAAGGCAGATAAGTATTAGAGAAGGCTCAATGGTTTAGCCAGGAGTGCATGTCCCAGGAAGGAGTGCTAGGAAGTACTCCCAGGTCTTCTGCCTCTGGGCTAATTTTTTTTTTTAAACACATCTTCTAATATTAAACATCAGAAAGAAGTGAAAAGTTTCAATTCTCATAGAAAGGTGGCAAGCTCTATTTATATAGTCAACCATCAAGTAAAAGTTTGAAAACCTAAGTGGTGAAAGCTCCTTCCATCTGAGAAGTTATCTTTAGACACTGGCCTGTTCAGGGACTGTGGCTTTAGATCTCTTCTTCACAGGCAGCCTGGGTGGAGAGGCAGAGGGCTTTGCCAACTTCAGCCACCTGCCTCCGCTTCAACAGGAGCCATGTGCCCCGATTCTTTTTTTGCACTGAGTTTTTTTTTTTTTTTTTAAATCCTCTTTGGAGGAAAATAAAAAAAGATTCTGTTATTTTAAAAGGTTGACAACCAATGATCTTGAAAGTCAAGGTGCATCTGCACCTGTATTTACTATCTCAACGAATAAAGTCTGAATAGTATGTTGGTCATATAAACATTGTGGAGAAAGAACTCCATGGACGTGAAGATCTTCTGAAACTCTGTGTCATACCTGGGCCGTCTTTATTTCTCTTGTCTTGACTGCCAGAATTTGCCCGTCATTCCTCGTTGTGTCAAGGCTGCCAAACTACCTTGTAGTTCTTTGCTTATTTATTCATCCCACCAGTAGACATCTTTTTTGTAACTGCCACATACCAGGCATTGTGGTGGGTGCTACAGAGCGGCATGAATGGGACAGAGCCGGTCTGTGCTTGCATGCAGATGACAGAAATGGCTGGTGAAGTGAGAACTGGAAAATGGAGGTGTGAGCACAGGCAGGAAGCCCTTAAAATAATGTGACACGGTTTTCCCGTCTCCCCAATCCTCTTCTATCCATCCAGCAGATTCTTTTAAGTTGTCTCTTTTCAGACACAATGTAAATAGCTTGCCATGGTTGGGAAGTGTTCCCTGAGGCTCCTGTGTCAAAAGTTTGTTCCTCAGGTTGTGGTGCTGTTGAGAATATAACTTACCGATGATTAATCCATTCAAGGGTTCATAGCTTAACGAGCTATCCTGAGAAGGGCGCTAGTGGTGGGAAGTCGGTAGTGTGCCTTTGAAGAGTGCATTTTGGTTTTGACCCCTTCCTGACCCTCTTTCTGCTGTCTGGTTGCCATGAGGTGAGCAACTTTCCAATGCCACATGCTCCCGCTGTGATGTTCTACTTTGCCACAGACACCCAGTGAAGGGAACAAGTGACCACGGACTGAAGTCCCTGAAACCATCAACCAAAATTTCCTCCTCTGTCTCTAGGTGTTCCTGTCACAGTAGCGACAGGCTGACTATCACACACAGGTGTTCCAGGTATTCCTGTCACAGTAGTGACAGGCTGACTATCATGCACAGGTGTTCCAGGTGTTCCTGTCACAGTAGTAACAGGCTGACTATCACGCACAGGTGTTCTAGGTTTTCCTGTCACGGTAGTGACAGGCTGACTATCACACTCAGGTGTTCCAGGTGTTTCTGTCACAGTAACGACAGGCTGACTATCACACAGGTGTTCCAGGTATTCCTGTCACAGTAGTGACAGGCTGACTATCACACTCAGGTGTTCCAGGTGTTCCTGTCACAGTAGCGACAGGCTGACTATCACACAGGTGTTCCAGGTATTCCTGTCACAGTAGTGACAGGCTGACTATCACACACAGGTGTTCCAGGTAGTGATAGGCTGACTCTCATGCAGATTCCCCAGCCTCTGCTGTGGGTGTAGACAGTCATTCATCTATCCTGGGGTTTGATCAGATGCCTATGTTCTGGCAAATAAGAAGCAAATGATGGAAATGCCATTTGTCACCCTCAAGGAATATCCTTAAATGATGTTCCTTTCTTTCTGGTGGGTCGAATGTGGATAGGTATTGAAAACCACATTGGCCAAAGAGATTGAAGGTACTGGTGGAGAAGAGGACAGTGCCAAGGTCTAAAGAGAACAAGGATTCCTCATAACTCAGGCATGCTGCCCCTCCATCTCTTGAAGGACTGTTTGAAGCTCCCTTGACATGAATATGAATCCTCTTTTGTTGACATTATTACTATGAGGGTTTCTGACAGAGCTGAACCTAATTATAAATAACATGTTATTTACAGTGGAAAACATATTAGCATGTGGTTTCCAGAAGAAGAAAAAATAGTTAGTGAAAGAAAGTTCTGAAATGCCCTGCCCTGAGTGTAAAATTTAATTGTGCATTTTACCTATCAGTTGGGAACAGCCGCAGAGCCAAGGCAGGGTGTAGCTGGACTTTTGCCCGGCTGCCTGTCCCCGTCTAAACTGCTAAACCGTGATGCCGACCGACAGTCCTGGCTTTTCAAGTTGTGGGGAAGTTCGTGTACGGATAGGTCTGTCAGCAACCCACGGAGTGCCCCTTGTAGCCCTGACATCTCACAGCTTCTCAGGAAAGTCGTCTGTAACGTGACTTAAAGTGTCCCCAAAAAGCTGGCCCTGAAGCGGGCTTCCAGGACCAGCTTGAGCAGAATCAGGGACAGGGTTTTTGTCAAAACAGCATTCTCTGTGTCGTTGATGGTGGGAAAAGAATAACCCAGACAATGGGAAATTAGCACAGTTATTCATCATGATATATTCCTTTTATTTAACTTTAAAAATAACTCTGTGAGCAGGAAGTGAAGATGAGTTCTTCAAAGTTACCTGCTGTGTCTCTGTTGGCCATGATCCAAGCAGTGGAGGAATTGGTAGGGGGGTAGCTGTAGAAATTCACTTAGCCAGGGGCAATCAAGGAAGGAAGCTCAGTGCAAGTGTCTATCAATCCCTCAGTCCTGAAGCGCCCCTCTTTCCAGCCCAGGTCACCCCGTTCCTTCAAGGCACCCGGATTCAAGACTGATGGGCCAGCAGCTTAAGCACTGTCACCTGAGACTTCAACTTAGCAAATGCATTAGGAATTTAACACTTCTTTGGTTTTTTTTTTTTTTTTTTTTTTTTTTTTCCAAGATAGGATCTCTTCATGCAGCCTTGGCTGGCCTGGAACTCCCTCTGTAGACCAGGCAGGCTGACCTTGAACACTGTCAGGGACCTTAAGTCTCTGGATCCTTTCTAGAATTACATCAGAAGAAAATATTCTGAAATGCTTAGTTTTGTTTAGAGTACTACTTACATCTTAGAGTAGAAAAATACCCAAATTTAATATCAAAAACAACACTGGTTGTCGGGGGTGGTGGTGCACGCCTTTAATCCCAGCACTCGGGAGGCAGAGGCAAGTAGATCTCTGTGAGTTCGAGGCCAGCCTGGGCTACCAAGTGAGTTCCAGGAAAGGCGCAAAGCTACACAAGAGAAACCCTGTCTCAGAAAACAAAACAAAACAAAACAACAACAACAACAAAAAAAAAAACACTGGTCAAAAAGTGAGAGAATAGTAATGTGTTTGTTAGTTTTAATAGTACAATTTCATTATAGTGTCATGCAAGATAATTAGGACAGAAATTGATATTTGTTTCATCTAAGTATGTGTAGAAAAATTGATAGAAATACTGGACTGAAAATTATTCATTAGGTAATTATGCTATATGAAGTTTTGCATCATTTTTCCATCAACTTACACATGCCAACCTAAGCTATTTAATGGAGGAGAGAGAAAAAGATAAAGAATATCTGATTGGAAGTTGTTGCCCAATTTCTTTATAATTTCCTGTATTTTCCAGATGTTCTATATTATAGATGAGTTGTTTTTATAATAAAAAACAAAGTAAACACTGAAATAGCTGCAGAAATGCGTCTTCTCTGTCATCATGCCTAGACAGTGAGTCCCAGGCCAGGTGGAGAACGTCAAGGCAGGCAGGTGTGGAAACAGGTGGGCGGCCTCCAGACCCTCTCACTGATCCTTCCCACTGGCAGGCAATGTTTTAATGACATCATTTCTCTCTACTCTTAGAAGATGAGAGGAACATTAGAGGTAGTTAGGAACAGAGCCATCTGGAGAGCTGAAAAGAACTCACCCAAGCATTGTATGTTCACAGTCTATTTTAAGCATGATGGGATATTTTTCTACCCTTAGTGTTGCTAGAAAATGTGGGAGAAGAACTGGACCCGATTCTGGAGCCTCTTCTGCTGAAGCAGACCTTCAAGCAGGGTGGGAGCACATGTATCCGGCTTGGCGACTCCACGATTGAGTATGCTCCTGACTTCCGCTTCTACATCACGACCAAGCTGAGAAACCCGCATTATCTCCCTGAGACATCAGTGAAGGCCAGTACCTAAGTTAGCATTTCTACATGGCATCTCCTGATCTCTGACCATATTTTCCTCCTCAGCTGTAAGAGGACAGTTGGAATTTGTCTTCCTGTCCACTTTCCTAAATTACGATGATAATCTCCAAATGTTGCTGTGCGTGTGCCAGAGAGTACTAAAGGAGTCCAACATCCTGTAAAGAAAGACCATCAGAATCTAATTTGCACAATCATCCTTAGATTTTCATTGTTAAAAGCAGGTATCACATATCACTGTTCTTTCTTTGTAATAGATGATAATATGCTAATTATGGGAGCTGACACTTAGAAACAGGACTCTATCCTTTCTCAGACTAAGGCTGCTGCTATCTGATTTTGCATAATTATTGAAAAAAATTATTTTTGATCAGTATTCTTTTTAAAATACTGAAAAATCTTGTAAAGGGTAAAATTAAAGTGTTATTCAAGGACCGAAATGATTGTGACATTGCTCTGAGGCTGGGCTCTTGGGGCTCAGGGTCTTTACCTTACTCTGCTTTTTCCTCCCTTATTCTCATTCCCCGGTTGTCACTCAAATGACCATAAGTGTGTGTGACATTCATTTATAGAACCGTGCATGAGAGGACATCTTGAAGTACTGATTCTGATTTTTTTTTTTTTTAATTACATCTGGAAAGAAAGATCTGTTCAGGGCACTCAGATGGTCTTTTTTTTTTTATTGGAAATACTTAACACAGGCTGTTCCACTGAACAGCAGAGGGCAGACCATGGTGGGACATTCATTCCATCCATGATAGGTGAACAAGATGCTTGCTCTCTGGGGCTTCACACTATGCAGCAGCAGTGTGTGCAGAAGGACTGTGAGGTGTGGGCCAGGAAAAGTGGAGGCGGTGGCGGTGGTGCCGTAGCGTGTCCTAGAAGCTCGACGTACACACGTCGCAGATTGGATGTTGCTGGAGCCAAGAGGATGGGAGGAGATGGATGTATGTGTGGGACAATTCAGCTTGATTTCGAAAACATAATGAAAATGCTCAGGCTACTGTTTTTAATTGGCTGAAACACACTTAAAAAATACCTAGCATCTCTTCACACGTCAGGAAAGAGACTAGCAGTTCCGAGTTTGAACTGCTGCTCTGTCACAGATGTGGGCACGTTGTTGGACTTCCCTGTGCACCAGTCCCGTCATTTGTAAATGACCGTAGTAAAAGTTACTGTGTCATTGAGTGAACTGAAAACTAAATCAGTTAGTCTCTATAAAATGCTCAGAATGAGGCTGTGTGGGCAGGGTTTTTATGAATGCTAACCATTAGCGTGACTATTTAACTTTCCAATATAAGGAGAAAAGAATAAAACACTAGGAACTAAAATCCCAAGGCTGTGTTAAGAAAAAAATTAATAAACAGTATTAAAAAAAAAACCTTTTTATTTCCCAATAAAGTACATGACAATCTCACATACAGCATGAACAGCCCTTGGTTGGATAATAACTGGTTATGACGGAAGTCGAGCCCCGCTGCGGGGAAGACACTGATCTGTGTATAATTCAATGTTGGAACCCCTGTGATCCCCAGAGTGTTTTATTGCTCCATTATTTTAATTGCTGGGATTGATTAAGTGGGGATTAGGAAGCTTGGTGAGGCAGTTGCTTGCTTTCATTTACAAATTTAAATACATCCTCTCGCTCCCACGTCTTAGGGCCTTTCATGTACCTTTTGCTTCCAAAAGCACCCGAGGGAGGGTGCCATGCTGCTACCATCCTTGTGAGTTTAAATGAAAATGAAATCATGATGCTGTGCTTGTAGGGTTTTAAATGCTATGTGAACATGTGGCTACATTTGCAAAATCTTGGTTTCAAAGATCTGACATTAATAGGCTGGTAATGAATACGCTTGTGTCTGAATGCAGCGATACAAAAGTTACAAAACATGCATTTCCCTAGTACTGTTTCTCTGCATGCAAATGAGTCCAACCTGTATAGTTGGTTTCTCACTCGGGATTAATCTGTTAATAGGATCAATTATGATTTTTTGCATGATAATTATCTCATCTAAACCTGTGATTGCATCCATATAACCTATACCTGGCGGCACTGGAGGCCGAGTACTGAGAAAATGAAGGGAAAGAACAATGGCAGGTTTGTGTGTTCGGGTGGAGAAGTGAGTCACCTCTAGGGGTACCAGATGAAGCTCCTCTGCACTGATGCCCCAGATAGCAAATTTCGATACAAAAACAAAATGACGCGTCCCTGTAGAGGGGATAGTCCCCTGCCAGGAAGGACGGGGGAAATGGGATGTCACCTTTACAGCGGCTAGATCTCAGAACACTGTGCTGAGAAGACAAAGATGAAAACCGGGAGCCACGGCATCTGTAACAGTACCGCATGCTTCCGTTTGGAAGACGGGGAAACCTGTGCGTGTGGGCAGGGGCACCGGTTTACAAGCCGAGCAGAACTACCAAATGTTCTATACGACTCAGAGATTTGAGATTAAAAGAATGACATTGACCCTCACCCATAAGGGAAAGGGTGGTAGCTGGCGCCCTGGCCTTGCAGTCTGTACCTAACTTGAACACTGGGTTGAAGAGGTCTAACCTTCAGTTTCTGTGGTAGGACTTGCTGTGGTGTGGAGTCTGCAAGCAGAAGGCAGCGACTGCTTCTCTTCCCCCTTTTCCTTCCTCCCCCTTTGCCCTCTCTCCTCCTCCCGCTCCTCGTCTTTCCTCCTTCCTTTTCCCCCTTTATTCACACTTTGCTGATGAATCCCTCGGCTGTTGGATTCCTAGGTTGGTTCCATAACTTTGCTGTTGTGCATAGCGCTGTATTAAGCATCAGAAGTCTCCGTGGTAAGCTGCCCAGGAGGCCTGTGGGTAAACACCCAGGAGTGGTATGGCCTGGTTGTGTGGAAGCTCTTTTTCTAGTTTTTTTTGGGGAACTTCCTAGCTGATTTCCACCAAGGTTGTCAGCGTCCCCTTTCCCTGCATCCTTGTCAGCATGGACGGGTTGTTCTCTCAATGACCACCATTCATCGGCAGTAATACGGGAATCTCAATACAGTTTGATTTTTTTTTTCTCTACTGGCTTAGACAGCATAAACAACTTTTCACTTGTTTATTGGCCATTTGTATTTCACTTTTGGGAACCGCCTGTTCAGTTCATCGGCCCATTTAATTGGTTGTGTGTTTTGTTTGCTTGTTCTGTTTTGGGGCAGCAGAGGTTTGTATATAGTCTATCAATCCTCTATCAGATGAGCAGTTGGCAACAATTTTCTTCCATTCTGCTGGTTATTTCTTCACTCAATCAGCTATTTACTATGATGCAGAGAAGATTTTGAATTTCATGAGTCACATGCATCAATTATTGGTCTTATTTCCTGGGTTCTTGCCTCTGCCTATACCTTGAAGTCTTTCCCTCTAATAATGTCAGAGTTTGGGCTCTGACAGTAAAGTTTTTGATCCGTTTGGAGTTTCTGTGCAGGCTGGAAGATGAGTTCTAGTTCATGCTTCTACAAGTGGACACCCAGTGTTCTCAGTACCACTTGTCGTAGAGACCGTCTGTTCTCCAGTGTGTATTTTTGTATGTTTTTGTTGTTGAAAAATCAGTGACTATAGCTGCCTGGATCTTGATTCTATTCCGTTGATCTGCACATCAGTTTTTAAAATGCACCTGTAAGAGCCCTTTAGAGCATTAGAGCCTAGGTGGGTTAAAACAAAACTAACACTGAATTACTATGCAAATTCTTTCTAATGTGAGTGTGTGTTTGGCTGTTTGTGACATGCTACACGTTTGTTCACTGGGTTTCTCTCTTCTGCTGATTCTCCTGTTTTAGTATTTCACAAAACCCTCATATTTAGATATGACAAAATAGCAATTTTTGCTGCAATGATCTAGGTAAGTTGTGATATAAAATATATTTAAACCTTTTGAGCAAAATGGTCAGCATGTAGCTGTTGTGTTGTGTTGTGTTGGGACCTGAGTTTAGGGAAGAGGTTCCTAGTGAGAGGTGGCTTTTGATTAAGGAACTACTGCAAACAAGAGCGAGCACTAAGTTGCCTTTTTTTTTTTCCTGTTGTCAGTTACTGAAATCTTACAGTAATTTCAAGGTTAAGGAAATAATTTGTGACATTGTGAACAATAAAGGAAATGCTGGGTTCTTGGCTGCACACGATACAAACTACTTACCTTCATTTATCAGTGGCCTAGAAAGAGGTTTTACTCCCCGGCTCTCCATGTGGGAATGATGGGATTCCTGCTCTCTGCTCGTGTGCCCACCTGTCCCACTGCTTTCCTGTGCTGTTTCCTCTGCCCGGAGTCTTCCTCAGCCCTGGCTGCACACGCAAGTCAGCTCCCAAAGTCATGGATCCACTCCAGACCAATCCAGAGAGACTCTGGAATCCAGACACTGCTCCTGGTTTCCCAGTCCTGCAGGGCATTGCAGCAAACTGAGGATACAAACGCTGTCCAGCCTATACTGCTGCCCTGTTGATCCCTAAACTCTCTGCCAGCCATTTGCAAAGTCCGGCTCGGCATCCCATCTCTTGGGTAAGCCTCCCCTGTCACTGCAGCTCGGGCTAGATGCCTTTTCTTTATGCCCTGAATATTGACCACGTGTAGTTCCTTGTCCCACGGGACATCGTCTGTACTCTGTTTAGCCAGCTGTCCCAGTTCAGGGTTTCCTGTAGTTCTGCTGCTTCCTTGGAATGGTTGGTGCTTTGGTCCATGAGGGTAGAGGAAGCAAAAGTGAGGAACAGGGTTCGGATGGCTGTGGGTACCATGGAGACAGCCCTCTGGGAGATGACTTCAGTGAATTAGTTCAGCTTTATTCCAGGGTATGGGAAATAGATAGGATTGGGGAACCTGGGGACAAGCCCTAATTTACATAAAGTGGCACAGTCCTCTCATAAGGCTTTGTATATGGCCTCAGGATTCTGTGGCAAAGCTCCTTATTGCAGTCCTTGAGAACCAGCTCCAAGACTGCACCCAGATTATACAAAAAAAAAAAAAAAAAAAAAAAAAAAAAAAAAAATCCATGAACGTGGCAATGGCTAGACCTTTTCTATCTGAGGGGAATAAGAAAGAAACACATTCTTTCCGGTGGTAACTTTCTCTTTACTTCATCTCGGAAAAAATCTCCAACAGAAAACTCTAGACAATATATGAATTACATATTCAGGGTCACATAGCATTTCTTGAGTAAACGATAAGAAACAGAGCCAACCTGGCAACACATGAGAAATCACACAGCCTCTCTCAGGCCAGAAATACTGCTCTGACCAGGCATGGTGAGTAAGCATGGCAACTCTCTCAGTTACCAGCCAAGTTCCCTGATCTGCAGTCCGTGAAACAAGCAGGTAGCTCTGAGTGGTCAGCGTTTCCTGTCAGAGTGACATTGAAATTCAGGACCTAAACAATAAATAGTTAGTTGGCTGAACCTGGAGCCTTGTATTGTAAAAGTGAGATTAGGAGTACATGTCGAGAGTCAGTTGCTGAGAGAATTTGTACAGGAAGTTAGGTCTTTAATGTTATTAGCCAGGCTTTTTGCAAGCGAAGAACTGGCTCTAAAGTTGTTTTGTGTCTGACCTTGGTTCCACAATTAGACACCTGGGAGCAATTCATCTCCAGGGGCAGCTCATCTATTTTGGAGTTGTTCTGAGGTCTGTAATTGTCTTGAAGCCACAGAATAAAGGCCTGGCTAAGAAAGTGTATTTTATTCACCAAAATTACATAGTGTAAGAAGTCATCCTTCTGTCAATTCACAGGCATAACTGTGCCCAAAAAGTGTAAACCATGCTACCCATAGGCTGTGGAAAGAACCCCACAGCTATTCTTTTTAGGGATGAATTGTGGCAGCACATGAGAAAAGGATAGACAGAATTTTCCACAGCCAGTAACCCCATGATCTCTGCCTAGTGGGGCTCCCCATCAGTTATTCATCTAGGGGGTCAACCTGTTGAATATTAGCTGTCATCTGCTGTATATTCTTAGTGGCCTCTGGCAGCTCCTAGTATCATTTATGCAGCAGGAGGAAGACTTCCAACAAGAAACTAGACTTAGAGATGCTTTCAGACAAGGTTATTCCTCTAGGTCCAGACACATTCTTCAGGTAAGGGCAGGCAGAGAGCAGGAAGTCTTGCTAGGGAGGGAGACGTCCCCATGTAGTCAAGCTTTGGAAAAAGCTGCCAAGCCATGATAGACTGTGACCTCTGACCAGCAAGGCTTTATTGTCATGAAGAGGCACCATGGCCGCTACAACTCTTTTTTTTTTTTTTTTTTTTTTTTTTTTTTTGGTTTTTCGAGACAGGGTTTCTCTGTGTAGCTTTGCGCCTTTTCCCAGAACTCACTTGGTAGCCCAGGCTGGCCTCGAACTCACAGAGATCCTCCTGGCTCTGCCTCCCGAGTGCTGGGATTAAAGGCGTGCGCCACCACCGCCCGGCTACAACTCTTATAAAGGAAAACATTTAATTGGGGGTGGTTTCAGAGGTTTTGTCCATTATTGTCATGGCAGGAAACATGGCAGCATGCAGACAGACATGGTGCTGGAGAAAGAGCTGAGGGTTCTACATATTAATCTGCAAGGAACAGGAAGTGAACTGTGTCTCACACTGGGCATAATTTGAGCATATATGAGACCTCAAAGCCCGCCTCTACAGTGACACACTTCCTCTAACAAGGGCACATCCATGCCAACAAGGCCACACCTCCTAATAGTACTACTCCCTATGGGCCAAACATTCAATCACATGAGTCTATGGGGGTGGGGGGCGGGAATGCCCATTCAAACCACCACCCCAACTAAACAAAAAGGCAGTATCTTCTTCTTCTTCCTAGCATACAGCCTGACTCATTGTATTATGAATGGAGTGGAAGGAAGTTTCTTGGGAAATAATCATCAAATGGCTAAAATTTTAGGAGCTAGAAATAACAGAAAACTACTCCACCTCCAGGGACCATTGGCATTCTTACAAAGTCAAGTAAGAGACAATCCCTAGGCAAAAGCAACTTTCACTGTAGCCCAGGTGAGAGATAAGTAAGCCCATGGCTGCATCCAGTCGGATGTATGCAGTAGGAAGTTAGGAGCCGATGAAGAAGCGCAGGAGGCTGTTGGGGGAGGGGCGGGATGCACTGGGACGGTGTCCAGGAGGAGGTGGGTCTGCAACATGGAAAATGAAGAGTTAATCCAGCCTATCACAAGGTTGGGGTGTTCAGTAGAGCAAACGCTGAAGCTCAGGGAGGCATGTAACAGCCCTTATGGATGGATTCCGCCGTCAGCTCACAGTGTAGATGAAGTAAGAGACAGGAAAGGAAGTAGTGGAGGCTGGAGATGAGGTTGCAGACCCTAAGGCGTGTGGGCAGCCGGCTGGCAAATATACAAGAACCAATAAAACGTCAAAGGAAGCCAAGCTCAAGAAGGTGCTTACTGGCTGCTGGATTCTTGGTGACCAGAACCAGATGGTTGCTATTATATTGCCGTGTGCATTGGTCGGTCCGGAGGGGCTGGGAAGGGCGCAGGCTGCAGAGGGCTGGGCTGGGAAGTAAAGCTGATAGGGAAGCACAGATAACAGCATCTTCTGCAAAGTGTAATTGTGAAGTATGGGGATCCTGCTAGAGCTGGCAGGGACTGTGGCTGGTTTTTTTTTTTTTATGGAACATTAATGTATTTGCTGGGAAGAACCAGGAAAGGGAGAATTGTAAAGATGTGGCCAATGTATGGCCATGTACAGCCACAGCACTCCCTCCACAAGCTAATTAGGTACCTGGATGGAGTGGATGTCAGCAGATAGCCCTTGATGGGCGCTATTAAAATGTAAATTTCCTAGTGTTTCTTCCTGCAGGATAGTGGCTCATTAACATAAAAAAAATAGTTCACTCAAAGCATATCAATTCCGTGTCCTCTTTTCTCTTCTCTCAAGACTGTTTCATGACACCTTTAGGAGGCTTAAAAAAAGAGTATCAGTCCAGCCTGGTTTAGGGACTGGTTTCAACCTCATTCTAATTAATATCACTGTTCAAAAGCATCAGAAATTGGACCCGTTAGAATTGGGAATAAATAAACTGTTATAAGTATTCAGTTTCTGACTGTCACGAGCTTTTGTGGGTTTTTAATCCAACAGTCAGACTTACTTGTCCCTTTGGCTCTCTATGAATTCTGTTTTCATACCTGTGACTGCCACAATATGTGTTCTGTGGATGGAACCCTGAGTCATACACACAGAAGCTTTCTTAGTGGAAAAAACAATGAATTTTCACAACCTATCCTTTGGCTTGCAGGTCACGTTATTGAACTTCATGATAACTCCAGAGGGAATGCAGGACCAGCTTTTGGGAATTGTGGTGGCGAGGGAAAGGCCAGACCTCGAGGAAGAAAAGCAAGCCTTGATCCTGCAAGGAGCCGAGAACAAAAGGTTTGAAATATCATGGAACGCAGAGTTATTATTTGTTTTGTGATTATAATAAAGTACATTGAAGCATCTACTTAGTTAGATTGAATAGGTATATCAAATGGGAGTTTGCTTTAAAGGTGTATTTTTTTGTATTTATTTATGTAAGTGTCTGTGTGCCGTGCATGTGGATGCCTTTAGAGGCCAGAAAAGAGTGAAAATGTCATAGAAACCCTTGGGAGCGGAGTTAAAGGCAGCTGTGAGTTGCCTGGGAATTGAACTTGGGTCTTCTGGAAGAGCAAAGTTCTCTTAACTGCTAAGCCTTCTCTCCAGCTCCTCCCCCAAAATGGGAAATTTTGTAAGGTAGTGGCTACAGAGTCCCTGTGTGGATTTAGAGAACTACATTCCTGAGTCCTTTTCTCAGATGTGGAAAGAACTAGGAGACTTGCCACAGACTTGGCCGTGGGTTATCAGTTCCTCAGCAAAGGCGCTGCGTGAACATTTGTGTGTCCGCCGTGTGACCGAGGTGACCTGTGTTCTATGCAGCGTGGTGTGAATGAATGCACAAATGCAGTTGGTCACTCTCGGCTCACAGTATCTGTATCACAGCAAGGCTCTCGAAAGTCATGTAAAAGTTCAGGGAGTAAATGGAGCGGTACCCTGAGTTTGCTCTGAGCTGAGGTACCGGGTGGCCAAGGAGACCGGCTTGCCACGTTTCTGTCAAGGTATCACACGGATGATGTGATACCTTGGCAAGGGAGATGGGGCAGGGAGGCAATGTCTGTGACATTTCACAAGATAAGAAGTTAATTTCGAAGCATCCCTTTTCCAGACATCTGTCATGATGCGATGCATCTCTGTAGGTTACAGGGTCTGTTTCTAAGAAAAGACGGTGTATTTGAAGCGCTTTTAAACCATTTCTTTCTGTTCTGAGAAAACCGTGCTTCATTCCAGGCAGTTAAAGGAAATAGAAGACAAGATTTTGGAAGTCCTTTCGTCTTCAGAAGGCAACATATTAGAAGATGAGACGGCGATTAAGATATTATCTTCTTCCAAGGCTTTGGCTAATGAGATTTCTCAAAAGCAGGAAGTAGCCGAGGAGACAGAGAAAAAGATTGATAACACCCGCATGGGCTACCGCCCCATTGCCGTCCACTCCTCCATCCTGTTTTTCTCCATTGCCGACTTGGCCAACATCGAGCCCATGTACCAGTATTCCCTGATCTGGTTCATTAACCTGTTCATCCTGTCCATTGAAAATTCAGAGAAATCAGAAGTCTTATCCAAAAGGTATGTAAAGGAAATGCTGACTAATACCAAGTTAGTGGAAAAGATGGCTTTGGTCATCCTTTCCGGATGGTGTGAGCGTCGCGGTCGTGAGCGTCACGGTCGTGAGCCTAAAGTGAGCTGAAGGCATCATTTTCCCAGGAGTAAACTGGGGCGTTGGAAATAGAGCAGATGCGTGTAACTTCAGTCTGGGAAACAACTGTTCGCCGAGCTGTAGGACTGTCATACAATCCTAAAAAAGGGAAGCCGTCAGCTCTCGTTCCCATCTGCAGAATACCCTACCGACCACAGGGGCGGAGAGAGGACGTATCCTCCAGTGATAAGTGGACACTCTGAGCCACCTCTAAAACTTTTGGGTGGACTGCATGGGAACTCTGCCAGGTACCAGGGCAAAACAAAAATCTGCCACTGGTTTGCTTTTTATATTATGTTTATCTACAGGGAAAATCTTACTTACTGTTGATGTAAGTATATAAAAAGCAAACATACTAAGATCTTATTAAACCTTAAGTCAATGAGAGGATAATGTTTGTTTGATTTGTTGTTAGTGAGATGCAGTTTTGAGTTGGGCGTTTGTTTCTAATATTTGGGGTGTTTGTTTTTTGTTCTTGAAGTCTTCAAGTTAGTGAGGCTTACTCAAGAAAAACAAAATCATAGGTGATCTTTCTTTTCACAGTTTTCCTATGTTTCTAGTATGCTAGTTAAATAGACACACCCATCTGTTTTCTACACAGGATTTTAAGTTCTGAGATGGGATTTTAGTTTCATCAGTGTGTGTGGGGGGGCAGACAGACAGATAGACAGACATGCTTGTGTGTGAGGGCAGGAGGCTGTCCCAGCACACGTGTGGGTATTAGAGGACAACCTCTGGAGTTGGTGAGCACTTTACGCTTGTTCAAGGCCGGGTCTCATTTGTTGTTCAGTGCTGTGTACCCCAGGCTAGCCGGCCTGGGCTATCAGCGGGTTCCCCTGTCTCCTCCATTTGTTGTTCGGTGCTGTGTACCCCAGGCTAGATGGCCTGGGCTATCAGCGGGTTTCCCTGTCTCTTCCATTTGTTGTTCGGTGCTGTGTACCCCAGGCTAGCCGGCCTGGGCTATCAGTGGGTTTCCCTGTCTCTTCCATTTGTAACCGTGCACTACTCCATCCAGCTTTTTATGGCTCTAGGGATTTGAACTCAGGTCTTCAGGCATGTTTTACCTGCCGAGGCATCTCTCTGGCTCACAGTGCTCCTAGTCTCAGCTTTAGTTAACACACCAGCCACCAGAATGCTGTCTTCTATGTAGTTTAAAGTCTAGAAATTTTCTGGAATCTAAGAGAGGAAAATTCCTCTGACCGTCTTTGGAACGTACTTTTTTTTTTTTTTTTTTTTTTTTTTGGTATAGTATTAAAAAGTTATAATGATTCCTTGCTTCAAACATACTTTTTATCTTTCCCCTTTTCTTGTTATATCGAATTAGAACTTGTCCAAGGTGTTTGTTTCTTCACAGCAGAAGTGAAGCCCTTGAAATTCAAAGAAATCAAATCCCTTTTACCTCAATATGAGATTTGGATAATAATGTAGAAAACAAACACTGCTTTTTTTGTAGTTAACACTTTTTATCTGTAAGCAATGAAAACCGTGTGTGTGACTCCTGTAAATATAAAGTATAGGGAGACTAATAGAGAAGATGCATTTAGAATCATTCCTGAAGATAGCAGCGTGCCTGCAGAAATATGCAGAAATGAATTTTCAGAAGGGAGCATCTCTGTGTCACTAACACCCAGCTCAAGACAGAGAGCATCATCAGCATCCGGAGACAACCTCTCATCCTTTGCAGTCATTGACTGCCCCCCCCCCCAACCTCAAGACAGTTGTTGTCCAACTTACTGTAATGCAATAATAGGTTTCTCTGCCACCACAGATCAGTTTTCCTGTTTTAGAAGCCTGTCTAAATAGAATCACCATATGTGTTCTCCTGGGCTGGCATTTTCCACTCAGACCCGTATCAGCGGAACTCATGGGAATCGTTTTTTTTGTGGAGTGCAGTGTTTCCTTTGCTTTCCTTTTTAAAAAGTTCTCCATTGTGTGCCTATTGTTAGGGAAGGATAATTAAAATCTAAATCTTCTCCTAACTCAGAGTCCTCTCCCGAAAGGCATTAGAGAGAGAAAGCCGTTTAAAAACGGAACACACATTAAACCAGCGTGCTCTGCATCAGGCGATCTGTACAGAGACTGCAAAGCCAAGAAGGCATCTCACCCCTTTTAGTAACCAAGCATGAAGTCACACTTAGTTCATCTCACTCACTGACTGAGGGACCATCTGTGTTAGAATTAACTTTATCAGGGGGAAGAGCAAGCTTTTCACACTTCTGAAAGAGGAGGCAACTTTGCATCTTAGAGTGAGGAAGGAGCCTGCTGAAGTTAGCCACTGCCCTGCCACAGACATTGGGTTTGTGTTTCAGAACAATGGCTTCTAGGACCCTGGCAGACATTTAAGACATTCCTGGGTCTTAAAGCTAGTCCTGCCAGGTGGCGGTGGCACACATCTTTAGTTCCAGCTTTCGGGAGTCGGAGGCAGGCAGATGTCTGTGAGTTCAAGGCCAGCCTGGTCTGCAGAGCAAGTTCCAGGACAGCCAGGGCTGCACAGAGAAACCCTGTCTTACAAAACCATAATAAAAAATAATGATAATGATGATGTTAAGAATAATGATGATGATGATGATGATAAAGCAAGTCCTACTAGGTTTTGAAGTGATTTTTAAACTTAAATTTATTTATTTATTTTATACCCCCTACTGCAGTTTCCTCTTCCTCCCCTTCCCCCCACCAATCCACCCCTCCTCTGTTTCTGTTCAGAGAGGGGTAGGCCTCCCATGGGTATCAACAAAGCATGGCATATCAAGTTATTGCAGGACTAAGTACCTCCCCTGGTATCAAGGCTGGGCAAAGTGACCCAGTAATAGGTTTTCTGTAATGCAATAATAGGTTTCTCTGCCAACACAGTAAGCCAGATCAAGCCGAATTGAAAAAGCGAAAGAACAGGTTTATTTGAGCAAAGCGACTCCCGGATGAGTCCCCCAGCCCCAGAGATTGGGGCTGGAGAGGCCACATGCCCAAACAAAAGCAGGGAGCTTATATACCCTGTAGGTGAGGGGTGATGGCGTATCCACCACCAGCTGGGTTTGTGCCCAAGTATGGTCAAAAGCTGAGCACGTTAGGTGGGGACTTGGGCTGATGGCAACTTCCGGGGAGGAGTGGCTGTCTGCCAAGAATGCGGAAAAGGGGGCCTTTTCTTTCTTGGAGGTTCTCTGAGAGGGGTGGGGTTTGGAGGGGGGGGATGGGGCTTTCTGGATCAAGGAGGAGTGATCTGGAGGTTCCAACTGAACACCCAGTATGAGGAATAGGATCCCAAAAGCTAGCCAAAGTGTCAGGGACAGCCCCTGCTCCCATTGTTAAGCATCCTACAAGTAGACCAAGCTATACAACTGTCACATATATGCAGAGGGCCTAGGTCAGTCACAGGCAGGCTCCCTGGTTGTCGGTTCAGACTCTGTGAGCTCCTATGAGTCAGGTTAGTTGATTCTGTGGGTTTTCTTGTGATGTCCTTGGCCCCTCTGGCTTATATGGCCCTTCCTCCCCCTCTTCTGCAGGATTCCCCAAGCTCAGGCTAATGTTTGGCTGTGGGTCTCTGTACCTGTTTCCATTAGTTACTGGATGAAGGCTCCCTGATGACAGTTGGGGTAGACACCAGTCTTTAAGTATAACAGAGTATCATTAGGCTTCATTACATTGACATTCTTTTTCTCCAATTATGTTTGGTTCTATCCTAGGTCTCTGGGTCACCCAGCCTCTGTATCCTTGCACTCCAGGCAGTGTCAGGGGTGGGCTCACTCTTGTAGCATGGCTTTCCAGCTGACCAGTCACTGGTTGGCCACTCCCTCAATCTCTAGGCCAACCTTACCCCAGCACATCCCATAGGCAGGACAGATTGTAGGCGAAAGGTTGGGTGGCTGGCTTGCTGTTCCACTCCCTCCACTGGAAATCTTACCTGGTCACAGGAAATGGCCAGTTCAGGTTAGATATCCATTAGTGCTAGGAGTCTTAGCCAGCGTAATCCTTGTAGATGCCTGGGAGTTTCCCTCACACCAGGTTTCTACTGGGCCCCAAATGCTCCCCATTTCCAGTCATATCTTTCAGTACTCTTCCCCTCTACCCACCCCCCAACAAAATTCCTTATGTTCCCATACCCACCTGTCCCCAGTCCATCCACAAGATCTCTTCTATTTCCCTTTCCCAGGGAGGTCCATGTGTCCCCTGTTGGGCCCTCCTTGTTACTCAGCCTTTCTGGGTCTGTGGACTGTAGCCTGGTTATCCTTTACTTTACAGCTGATATCCACTTATAAGTGAGAACATATCATGTCTGTCTTTCTGGGTCTGGGTTACCTCACTCAGGATGATTTTTTCCTAGTTCTGTCCTTTTTCCTGCAAATTTCATAATGTCATTGTTTTTAACAGCTGAGTAAATGTACCACATTTTGTTTTTCCATTCTTCAACTGAGGGACATCTTGGTTGTTTCCAGGTTCTGGTTATTATGAATAAAGCTACTATGAACATAGTTGAGCAGGTGTCCTTGTGGTATGATGGAGCATCCTTTGGGTATATGCTCAGGAGTGGTATAGCTGGGTCTCTAGGTAGGATTTCCAAAGTGGCTGTATATGGTTGCAGTCCCACCCACAATGAACGAGTGTTCCACTTGCTCCACATCCTCTCCAGCATGAGCTGTCACTTGTGGTTTTGATCTTAGCCATTCTGAAAGGTATAACGGAATCTGTGTCATTTTGATTTGCATTTCCCTGATGGCTAAGGATGTCGAACATTTCTCTAAGTGTTTCTCAGTCATTTGAGATTCTTCTGTTGAGAATTCTCTGTTTAGATATGTACCCCATTTTTTAAATGGATTGTTTGGGTTTTTTGTTTTTGATGTCTAGTTTCTTGAGTTCTTTATATAGTTTGGAAACTATATAAAGAGGTATGGGGTTTGTGAAGAGTTTTTACCATTCTGTAGGTTGTCGTTTTGTCCTATGGATGGTGTCCTTTGTCTTACAGAAGCTTTTCAGTTTCATGAGGTCCCATTTATTAATTATTGATCTTAGTGCCCATCCTATTGATGTCCTGTTCAGAAAGTTGCCTCTTGTGCCAGTGTGCCTAAGGCTACTTCCCACTTTGTCTTCTATCAGGTTCAGTGTCACTGGATTTATGTTTAGGTCTTTGATCCACTTGGACTTGAGTTTTGTGGAAGGTGATAGATATGGGTCTATTTGCATTCTTCTACATGTTGACATCCAGCTATGTCAGGACCATTTATTGAAGATGCGTTTATTGAAGTTAGTCTTGGAGCCAGCCACATGTAAGCTGACACAGATGCTTATTAGAAAAAAGCACTTATTTTGCCAACCTGCCCTGAGTTCCGTCTCCAAGCCCATGGTGGAGAGAACAGACTCCTGGAAGTTGTCCTTTGAGCTCCCCAGGTGCTCTGTGGCACACAGGAGCTAACACTTTTCTCTCTCACAGACCACAACAAATAAAATCAAAAGGTTGAAAAGCTCAGACAATAGAAGATACTTGACATTTTTAGATTCTGTAATGTGAGGCTCTAAGAAAAAAGAGGTAGGGGAAGCTGTCTCTTTATCTTCAACGGGAGAAAGAAGCCCTTCTTTGACTTCAAGTTGTAAATAGTTGCTTGACCTGCCACTCTCCCTGAAAGTGTTGATCCCTTCTGCTGTTGAGAATATTGGCTTCAGGTCCGGGGCCACGATGAATGCTGCCCTTGAGTGTCCCTGTGGGTAGCCTTTGGTGCAGATTCATGGACATCTGTGGTGACTGGAGATATAGGAATGGAACCGGTGGGGCAAACGTTTGTATGCACTCTCTTGTTACACCCAAAGTCTTCTAGCTTATCCTGGTCATTTTTCTCCCAGCAAAAGTAGTCAGTTTCAAGAGTTTTCAGTTAAAAAGCTAACTGTTCATCAAAGATCAAAGAGAATACAGAATACAAACAAACAAATACAGTAGGTATTGTTTTATTAAAGGGGCCAAATGGCAACTTTATCTACATATGTGTATATGTGTAGGTACACATATGTGCACACATGTGTAAGCATGCATGTACATAGAATGTTTTTATTTCCCTTTCTTCTATCAATATTCCCCTGTAACACAATTTTTAGCTGCTGCACGATAAAGCATGTTGTATATATAATTTGATAAGACTTGTAGGTATTATAAATATTGTTATAATAATGACAAATAGCCACCCTGGTAGCTATTTTCCTCATTTAATTTCCTTTCCTATAAGTTTATTCAAATATATAACTCCATTAGAGAACCAGGAATTGTCTCCTATCTTTTTATTACTCAGTAACACTGAATGATGATTTTTAATCTTTTAGCCCCACTGGAATATATCATTAAAACTCAGTATTTTAATCTATACTTTATCACTAGTGAGAATGATTTTGAGCTTGTAATAGCTCTGGAGGAAGGATGAGGACAGGGCAAGCCGGGAGGACATGGAAAGGGAGAGGAGCTTCTCACCAGCAGCAGGGCAAGAATTCCGGCACCACTAATGACATCATAGGGTCTTTCTCCCTTCCCAGCTAGACCCTGCAGTTTTCTAGACAGTACACTAGAAACCCCGTTTATAAAGACACCTTGTGCAACACCAGTGACTCCTGGTTTTACCCCGTCAGGTTATCCCATTCAAGGCACCTTTGGAGCCACCTCCCGTATCTCTCATAGTGTGAGAGAAAGAAAAAAACAAAAACAACAACAACAAAAACAAAACAAAATGAAAAACCCTTTTTGGTAGCCCTTTGAGATACAGCTTGAGAACCACCAAAACGATATATACGGCTAACCCCAAGACAGTCAGCTGCTTGCTCTCCCTCTGCGAAGCCTGTGCCTACACTTGGGTCTCTCTTACTGCCCCTGCTCTCCCCCAGAAAGCTCCGGAGTGTCTCTCAATCTTCATGCTAAGCTTATATTAAAATGTCTTTAATAATATCGCCAACTCTGCTTCATTGACTGGCCAGTCCAGAAATTTGATTTAGTATCAAAGCCAGGACTTTTGGTTTGGCCTGAGCTGAGGTTCCTAACAATGCAAGGGATCCCCAGAGGCTCTGACAGTGAGGGCTGTCTCCCCCCCGCCTTTTAGCATTTTGATAATTAATATAATTTCCCCTTGTTCTTCTTATCTACAGGAGGAAATTTTTCCTGGAGTGTACGCTTTTTCACTCCATTCTAGGAAGACTAATTCTGAACCACCTTATGTTATACTACCACAGGACAGACAGATTTCATGTGTGAAAAGACCCATGGACATGACAGTGGAAACAGGAATAGAATGTTTATTTTAAATCTAAAACTCAGTTGCATTTCAGGGACTTCTGTCTTCCTACACTGTTTTTTTTGGAATTCTCAGCTAGAAATAAAATGCATCAATTTGTTATCATTCTTGTGATGACCATGCTGGTGTGTGATAAAATAATTAAGGAGATGAGCGAGACCAGAAATGAAAAAGAAAACACCAATTAGGATGAGTCGAAGCCAAGGACGGTAGTCCGAAAATAGCTACGATCTTGTCACAGATGGGTAGATATGTTTTCCTTAATCCATTAAGAAACGCCAGCATAATTTGATTACTCATAAACTATGTTGTTTTTTCCCTCAGATGATTGATCTCCTTAGAAGGTTTGAGCCATTAGTCCATGTCAGTCATTAACTCTCTATAAATTTTTTTCTGTCAATAGGAGTTAAAATTATAGTTTTTATGTCTATGCAATGAATGCATTTTAAAATTTTGATTTCAATGATTATTTCATGTAATAGTTATGTTAAAATGAATGAAGCATTTTATTGACATTAGGAATTATGGCTGTGGCTCTCACACAATACACCAATTATTTATGTATCCATGTTTTCTCTCTGTGACAGAGATGCAGTATAATCAAGTCTACTGATTTTTCTAGCTTTGATAGATTCATGTGCATTATAGTACAGCATTAGGCTTTGCCATTAATATAATGTAATTTATTAATTTTATTCATTTAATATAAAATATATGTAAGTATTTACTTTGTAAAGAGATCAAATTTTACCCCCAATACAATTCTTTGTAGTCAAAAAGTCTATGAATGTTTTAGTGGATTAAGATGCCAAGCACTTTTTTCTAAAAGAAAGATTAAGTTAAGAAACTGTCAACAGTGAAATGCAGTTCAGTTCAAATGCTCCTACCTTGTCTAGCTCTCAGACAGGTGAACCCAAGGAGTGAAGATCCTTGGTTGTTTGGATGGGAGCTGACAGAAATTGTTAGAACATACACATCTGCCGGTCTGGACTGTGCAATCTCAGCCTTTCCCTCATGGTGATCATGTTTGTGTTTATTCACCCGTCTTCCCTGTGTTGGTCCTCAGGCTCCAGATTCTCAGGGATCACTTCACTTACTCACTCTACGTCAACATCTGCCGGTCACTCTTTGAAAAGGACAAGATGCTGTTTTCCTTTTGTCTCACTGTGAATCTGCTGATCCACGAAAACGCGGTCAGTGAGGGTTCGCCTCGAAAGAGCACAAATGCTGTTGTTACAGGAAGATGGTCTTAGGGGTGTACCACGATGGGGTGCCAGTGCCTAAGATTCTCTGTGTCTCCATAATACAGCTCAAAGTTAACTCGGAGGGATTACAACTCCAGGCCCAGATGTATTAACTATTGAAGGAGGAGATAATAGTATGCAATGTTCTAATCTTTGGGGCAGGTTAGAATATCATGGACAGAGGTAGAAATTGAGTTCTTATAATCAGGAGGAATAGCTTTCCCAGAATAGCCCTCAGCAAAGCCCCCAAGTCTCCACATTTTTATGTGGTAAAATTGAAGATGGACTCTAAAGCTTACCATGAATGGGGAGTCCATCGTCCATATGCTCCAAGCCTGATAATGCTTGTCTAGCTATGAAACGCCATGGTGATATCATTGATTTATTAATTTATTAATCTGCATGGGAATATATACATATGCATATGATTCAAAACAAATTAATTAAGGCAAGGCAAGACATTATAAGACTGAATGTCATAGTAGTAAATATCAATTTAAGAACAGAGTATGTTACTATCATGTAAACTTTCATGTATTTTAGTTTAAAAATCTGTTTCTAGAGCCTAGTGTAGAAATACACAGCTGTAATCCCCACACTTGGGAAGCTGGGGCAGGGGATTGTGAGTCTGAGCACACTATAGACTATACAGTGAGTCTGAGGACAACCTGAGCTGTGTAGAATTGCCCTGTGTTTAAAACAAACAAACAAACAAACAAATAAATAAATAAATAAATAAATAAATAAATAAATAAAAAGCTTATTCTATTGGAATCTCATGTGACCAGGCATTTAACATTACCAAATAATTTATTCTCGTTTTATTTATTTATTTATTTATTTATTTATTTATTTATTTATTTATTTCCTTTTATTTTATTTTACAATACCATTCAGTTCTACATATCAGCCACGGATTCCCTTATTCTCCTCCCTCCTGCCCCCTCCCCTTCCCCCCAGCCCACCCTCCATTCCCACCTCCTCCAGGGCAAAGCCTCTCCCGAGGACTGAGATCAACCTGATAGACTCAGTCCAGGCAGGTCCAGTCCCCTCCTCCCAGGCCGAGCCAAGTGTCTCTGCATAAGCCCCAGGTCTCAAACAGCCAACTCATGCTATGAGCACAGGACCTGTGCCTAGATGCCTCCCAAACAGATCAAGCCAATCAACTGTCTCACCTATTCAGAGGGCCTGATCCAGTTTGGGGCCCCTCAGCCTTTGGTTCATAGTTCATGTGTTTCTATTCATTTGGCTATTTATTCTCATTTTTAAGCAAGTTATTCAAATCTAGCCATCTGGCTTTAACCATCTTATGCAAATACAACCTAACTTTAAATTCTTTTTATTTGAAAGACAGGAAATACTTTACAAATAAAAGAGAAACATCATAGTCTTTTTACATACTTATGTTTTAAAGATTTGTAAAATTTCATATGGTAATATTCTGATAGAATTAGGAAAAATGTTTATTATTTTTCCTTGTATTTCTTGTAAACATTTCATAGCAACTCATTATATTTTATAGAGAATAAATGAAGGTATGGTAGATTGTTGATCTTCTATCTGCCTATGAATTTTCAGAGCCAATATTTGGAACTATAAGTAACCACTTTGAAGAACATATGGTATTCAAGTAGAATAGACTCATGTCTTCATGTTTAAGCTAGTAATTCTGGAGAAAATTATCAAAAAATAGCTATTTAAATGGAACTATTTTTTTAACTAGTCATATTCAGCACTTGGATTTTTTATTTATTTATTTATTTATTTATTTATTTATTTATTTATTTATTTATTTATTTATTTTTGTGACTAAATAGAAAGCTGTATTGGCCATGGAATGTCATGAGAACCTAAAAGGACTCCACTTCCGCAAGGCTGGAAACTAACTAGGAAGCTTTTCTATATGACTTTCTCCGGTGTTTGTTTTTCACAGATTAACAAAGCAGAGTGGAGATTTCTGCTCACTGGCGGCATTGGGTTGGACAATCCTCATGCTAATCCTTGCACATGGCTTCCTCAAAAGTCCTGGGATGAGATCTGCCGACTAGATGACTTACCTGCCTTCAAGACCATTCGCAGAGAGTTTATGCGCCTGAAGGATGGATGGAAGAAAGTATATGATAGCTTGGTATGTTTCCACCCTTCTTCTTATCCCAAAGCTTATAAATGAAGAAGATAATAATGTTAAAAAGCACATCTTTGCCTTTGTATAAAAGCAAGATTTCATAAGCTTTCAGCACCTGGTCAGCAGTTAAAATACAAATTCCCATTATCCCCACCATCTAAGACAGTGGTCCTGTTTCTAATTCTACCCAAACTCCAAAGATGTAAAACTTTGCACGGCATGGCATATAAAAATGTTTTGCTGAATTTCCTTAGCAAGTGTTTCTTTTCCATTTCCATTTAAATTCGAGCAATCATTATAGGAGATGAATTAAAATTTTATCAAACAACTGTTTAGATTTTCTGAATGCGGACTATAAGCTCATGAATACTTTTATAACCGGAGGAGAGGGGAAAGCTGGCATTTCAAACAATTTTTACAAAGCCCCGACTTTCTAATTAGATACTGGAAGTTAACACATGCCATAAAGCAGTTTGCTTCTCCTTTTGAGATAAGTAGCAATTCTTACATCCTTGAGCTTTAGTTTGGCATAAAGGTTAAAAAACATTTCCAGCTCCCAGTTACCGTTTTCTACCCCTTTGTTTCTGTTCTTATGATGTTTGCTATGCTTGAATACAAAAGGTAGCTGCTCTGTGTAGAGACAGTTGTATCTAAACAGAGAGCTGGGTGGGTGGCTGCGTGGGGTGGGGGAGGGGCTGGCAGCAGGGCTCACCAGCATCGTACTGGGCTACCTGTCATACATTAGACTGAATTCACTCATTTGGGATGGGTCTGCTTTGGATTTATCCTTTTTGCTGATGAAAATAGTTCCTAGAAACATCTTTTAGTGAGTATTTCTTTGTAGTTTAAAAATCACAGTTGCATTCACTGTGTTAAGCCATGGAGAGAAACCACATAGCTTGATCTTAAATTTCAAAGGTAGCCGGGCGTTGGTGGCGCACGCCTTTAATCCCAGCACTCGGGAGGCAGAGCCAGGCGGATCTCTGTGAGTTCGAGGCCAGCCTGGGCTACCAAGTGAGCTCCAGGAAAGGCGCAAAGCTACACAGAGAAACCCTGTCTCGAAAAACAAAAAACAAAAAAAAAAAAAAAAATTTCAAAGGTATACATATTGACACTGATTTTTCCCAGAGCATAAATAAAATTTACACAAATGTTCTGATTTTAGGAGTCATGTGTCTTCTCTAAGAATATGATCGTTTGTAAAATAGTATTACTTTTAGAAATAATTTCTGACATTGTCTTATGTACCATAATTTTAGGAGCCACACCATGAGTTGTTTCCAGAAGACTGGGAGAATAAAGCAAATGACTTCCAAAGGATGCTCATTATTCGTTGCTTGAGGCCAGACAAGGTAAAAGTGGGCTTTGAGAGCAGCTCTCAGACTGCCGGGTCTCTGCACAGCTCAGTCAAATGTGCATTTCTTCCTAGATTCAGGGTGGGTTGGGGAATCTGCAGAAGTCCTTCGACTCCTTCTAATGGATTCTCTAAAATGTATCTACAATTATTTAAACCATCTGGATTAATAGCTAATAGAATGTATTGTTAGTGGGGTTTTTATGATTATTCTTTGTGATTTATGGTTCCTCTGCCTCATAGACTTCTCTCTTTTCATACTGTAACCTTATTTTTATTTTATTTTATTACTTTGGTGAGACTAGTCAATGGCATTAACTTCAAGTTTATATTTCAGAACATCTGGAGTGCTTTCTCTAAGTGCAGGTCTGTATTTATACACACACACCACACACACACACATGCACACACACACACTCAGCATTTAGACGATGTGCAGAATATTTTAAGACTTCAGTCACTGTTGACACAAAGGACAATGCCAGTACTGTTATTTTAACTTCTTTAAATACGGATTATACAACCAGCAAAGCAACACACCGCCATTTCACCATATTTCACTACTTACTAATGTCCTCACTTGTGTTACAATCTATAGAAATTTCGTGAATTTGCCTAAATCTGTTGACTCCTATCCTCAGAGCTGTCAGGATAGTGTGAGCCATAGGGTGATGGAGAACTACCATAACTACCCATCGTCACGAACAAATTGAAATTTACGTAATGACTTCAAAACTCAGTGTCCACAATTTGAATTTTTTTCAAAGAAAATGCTTATATTCCAACTCTTCCCCCATATAAAAGCAGAATTTAAATGGTGAAAATCATATATAAGAGTATTTTCTACATGTCAGTGATGATCTGAGGTAGAGATGTTTCTTCCTCTGAGCCAACAGCCTGTTCAGCTAATGCCCGGCAGGGCTTAGCCAGGGCCCAGATAGCTTGGGCATAGAGGTCTGTCTATATGTTTTAACTTTTTAGTCAGAATATAGTCCAGCCTGTATTAGACTTATCTTTATATAAAACAATTGTAGAATATGTTTTCAAACTTTTTTTTTAGTAGAGGAAGTAGCCTACAAAGTGTCTATGGCCTATGAAGGTGACAATTGTACCCCGTTTTCTGGGGCTGAAGGTAATGAACACTTGTTTGGTGTTTGTGAACCTAATTAAACGTACCCTTTGATGACATTTAAAAGAATAACTTTGGAGACAACTTTAGTGGGAAGCTTCAGAAGTTTACTTCCCATTTAAAAAAGGAGAAAATGACTGTACTGCTCACTTCATTTGGCCTTTCTCCTGTCAGGAAAGGTGGCTAACGAGCCGTCTCCTAATTGTGACAGCTTCATCTGCATAGAACCTTCTGCAGCTTACATTTTTGAAACTTGACACTTTAATCGGATAATAGATTAAACTATCAAATAGATCAAATAGTACTTTCCATATTCATTTTCTTTTTGAAGGTGGGAGTTCATAGGCTGAGGTGTTTTTTTGTGGGTGCCGGGGGGGGGGGGTATTTTTTCTTTTGGCTGATATATTCTGTTTGTTTTTAAATCATCGTTAAAGCTTCCATATCATTCTCTATCTATACCTTAGCCTTCTGCTTACAACTTTTTCATATTTATTCAAAATTTTCCTCTAGAATTTTCCATTTTTCTTGGAGAGACAAGCATATTTTTTGTCGGCTTCCAGCTCACAAATAATGACATGGAGACTTCTTATTAATTATAGAAGCTTGACCATTAGCTTAGGCTTGTCCCACTAGCTCTTATAACTTAATCTGCTTTTATTAATCTATGTTCTACAACATGGATGGGTTACCTCTACTCTGTACCGTATATCCGACCTCTTCAGTGTTTGGTGTCTCCTGTGCACCTGGACTCTTCTTCCCTCTCAGGTCCTCTCTTTCCCCGGAAGTCACGCCTATTCTCTCCTGCCTGGATATTGGCCACTCAGCTCTCTATTAAACTGAACAGAAGGCTCCTGAGGCAGAGACTCACCTTTGCAGTATAAACAAATATTCCACAACATTTCCCTCTTTTGTCTAACTAAAAAGGAAAGGTTTTAACTCTAACATAGTAAAACTATAAACAATAAGAACAATTATCAAGTAAGGATTATAGTCACAATGTCCAGTCCATTTGTATTTGGTAAATTTGAGGAAATTACTCCATTATCTATCCTATCTTGATGAGTCCAAAATTTTATAGCTAAACCACACTTTATAATAACTTGTATTATCAGCCTAAAAATATCCTTTTAGACTTTAAAACATTCTTTAGATAAACAACTTAAGCTTTTGTTTCTCAACCTTATTAACTTTGTATCTCTTATGTAAGTTATATATATATATATATATATATATATATATATATATATATATATAATTTGGTAACAAGGAAAACAGTATAACCATCTAGTCTTCAAACCCTGTCAAAGACCCAAGAAGAATAAAATATTACCTGAGTAAACAAAAAGTGCAGAGCTAAAAACTTCCAAAACTATAGAAATGACTGAAACATCTGGCTGCCAGTGGGGAGCTTCCTGGAGCCCCATTTACCTGCCCCAGCTCTGGGAATTTGTTGTGTCTGTTGTCTGTAGCAGGAGTCTGTAGCCAGTACTGGCTGCTCAAGTGTCCAGCTCCCCAGCAGGGCCTCTTCAAAAGGCTCCTTAGTAGAGACATAGCTTTACGGTGTACACAAATATTCTACAACAATATATTATATGGTGATGTTTGGCTAGTCTGCCTCTAAATGGGTGGTTTCCTGGAGCAGAATGGTATATTAGCCTAGCAAGGAGAGGGACGCTGCTAGAGGGTTTAATATTTGAACTAGTAATGTATACATTTCATTTCTTCACTCACTCTAGGTTAAAAGATAATACATATACCTACCAGGAAAACTAACAGAAATTCTTGTGGGGGGAGTTGTGGGAGGTGGATCCCCTTTTCATTTTGTCCTCTTGAGACCCTGCCCTAATTCTGAATGGTCAGAAGTTGTCGGTGCCAGACTTTCTAGCGCTGGAGTTTGGGAAACTGGAAAGATTCTTGCTAAGTCACCAGTAGGGAAATGGGATGGGCCCATGGTTTCCCTTAAAATTTAATAGTTATAGTGGAAGTGGAAAAGTACTGGGGTGTGCGGTGTTTGGGGCCCATTTGTAAACGGAAGACCTTCAGGCCACAGTTCTGTCGTTCCAAACTGTAAACAAAATGTGACTCCATCAGCTTTCAATAAGCAGCTTGTCAGGTGTGAGTTAATAAGCATCTCTGACCTCAGATGCTTATTAACTTATTAAAGTTATGCTTATTAAAAGCAGGCGTAGAAAAAAAACGCAGGCTTCTGCCTTGCCTTCTAGAAGATGGCTGCCTAAACGAGGCCGTAGCGTTTGCTACTGACAGATTTCAGTTCACACACCTAATGCTGAGATGGTCAGACTGGAGATGCAGACAGGTCTACCAGCCTGCAAGCCTGGTCGCTGGGGCAGCCAGCCTTTGCCCGGAGAGTCCCCGCCTCCTGTTAGGAAGCTAGCACGTTTTGTGCAGTTCCTGTATGCAGAGTGTAACTGTGGGCTTTCTCTCCTCTCACTGTCACAAAGATCCCCACGTTCCTAACTGGATCCCCGGTGCTGACAAAGGAGTCGCAGCCGCAGCCGCAGCCGCAGCCGCCATGTTTATCTGCACAGGCACACCAGCACATCCTGCTCTCACAAACGGGGCCACTCCCATCACAAACCGGCTCTTAGGAAATGGCAGCTCCCTGTACGTTTTGTTTGCAAAACTATAATTTTGCGAAGAGGTTAAAACTTAGGGAGGAAAGAGGCTGTTGAGTAAGTGTTGTGTTTTGTTGTTGTTTTAATCTGATGAGGGAGAAAAATCCATTGGTGAAAAGAATGGTAAAGAGAAAGACAAGGGTTAATATTCTGTCCCGCCCCCTGGCGCTGCCCTGTGTCCTGATGTACAAGCCTCATTTTAAGGAAAAACCCTCCCGCTTCCTCTCTCTCTTCCACTTTCTTTCCTGCCCTGAAGTGCACACACCTCCACTATTCCTCTCTTTTCTTCCTCGCTCTCCTTTCTGTCTCTCTATATTATAATAAACTCTTCCCGAGTGGATGCAGCGCCTGGGTTTTGAATGAATGTCCACCGCAGCCGCCATGCCTGCTTGGTGTATCTCGCCCACTGCCCAATGCTGCACCTGTCCAGCATGCCAGCATGTTTCCCTGCACGCGTGGGATACCCTTGGGGTCCCCCTAGTGCATACATCATAACAAAGATAAGGCCTAGGATGGGAAATTAGGATATTTTTAATATTTCGGCAGTGAGTTTGACATATGGGATAATTCAGAATAGCTGAAGCATGAAGTAATTGTCTAGAAATAAACTCTGTGTGTGAATTTATTCTTTGATTTTGTTGTTGTTGAGAATTTCTGGAATTAGAATCTCATGCTTGTAGAAGTTTAATCTTGAGACTTTATGTTTGCTCGTTTAACAGATACTGAATATGAGGGCGCAGTATCCCCCTCTCCCTGGGTCGGTCCTTGTTATAATACTTTGGTTGTTTGTCTTTTGAGACAGTCTCACTGTGTAGGCCCGGCCGAGCTCACACTCGAGGCATGCTGGGATAGGTACATGCCACCATACCTGCTTGTATCACAGCGCTTACAAGTGTGTTTTACTCCTCCATACCTTTGCAGGAGTCTGACAAAGCACTGAAGAGAGGTTAAGAAGTTTAATTTGGGCCAGCAAGATGACTCGGTGGGTAAAGGTCCCGTAAGCCTGGAGGCCTGAGTGAGAGCCCCAGAACCCACATGCTAGGAGAAGAGAACTCCTGCAAGTTGACCTCTAGCCTCCATACTCACCATAGCTCGTGCACACTCACCCCACAACACACACACACACACACACACACACACACACACACACACACACACACGCACGCATGCACGCACGCACGTGTGCACGCACATGCACACACACACACACACAAAGTCTAATGTGAACCTGGCCATTTCTCCATTGGTTCCCAGCATTCCTAGCCACACACATGTGCAGGAACACACATTTGCCAGAGTTTTAAAAAACACCATGACATGTGGATAATTTTTACTCACAAATCTCTTTCAAATAGACGTTGCTGAGAACGCACACCTGGTATCTGGAGGCACTTGTAACTGCTTCCAGAGGTTAGAGTCTCTTTTCGATATTGGCACTTGCAAATTGCTCCTGTGGTTTGCTCCACGGTGAGGGATGTCCCATGTACGTGGAATCGCTACCCTGGGCTGGGGTGTTGTGTGCATGTGTCGTCCCATCCATGTAGAATGGCAGCCGTGGCCTGGCTGTGGGGTGCTGTGGATATCGCTCTATATAAATAAAACACTGATGGCCAGTGACCAGACAGGAAGTATAGGCGGGACAAGGAGAGAGGAGAATTGGGGAAACAGGAAGAAGGAGGGAGAGACACTGCAGCCACCACCAGGACAAGCAACATGTAAAGACGCCAGTAAGCCACCAGCCACGTGACAATGTATAGATTTATAAAAATGGGTTAATTTAAGATAAAAGAACAGTTAGCAAGAAGCCTGCCATGGCCATACAGTTTATAAGTAATATAAGTGTCTGAGTGATTATTTTATACGTGGATTGTGGGACTGCGGGGCTTGGTGGAACCTGGAGAGAAGCCCTCCAGCAACAGTGGGGCCTTCATGACACCTTGCACTGCCCCTTTGTCTGAGGTGGCCCGTGTTCCATCCTACAGCTGGCCTTCTCGCCCGGCCACCTACCCTCTATGATAATTACGCTCTTAGAGAAGTGCACACAGTCTTCTGTGTGGCAGCACTGATTAGCTTATGAGAACAAGACGAAGAAACAGAGCAAGTATTTGTGACTTCAAAATTTAAGCAGACATATGTATTTCAGAGCAGGGTGAAAAGTGCATCTGGTAGTTACTGCTTGAGACACAAACTGGAGATAGGTAATTAAATAAATTATATGTATGATGTTAGCCGTATGAACATCTGTAGCTGTAACTTTCTATCAAAGGAAATATGAGTTGCAAAAACCTCAAGCGTATGTGAAATAAAAACATATTTCTCTGAAAAAGCTATGTTAAAGACGGCTTGGAAGGAACATAATTTCTGTACAGCAGCGTGTTATTCTTAATTCTGTTTGGTGGTCCTGTATTCAAAGGAGAAAACTAAATACTTAGCAGATTAAGGAACGCAAAAAAAAAAAAAAAAAAAAAAAAAAAAAAAAAAAAAAAAAAAAAAAAACAAACTCCCAGAGGAGCTGGTGCTGTTAGCCAAAGGTGGAATACTTCTCCAGCCCAGTTTCAAGGGCACACCTGCTGCTCTTAGAAAGTCAAAGAGGAGACATTGTCCTTTGACCCAACACCCATGCATGCCTTTGAATAAGGGATTCGCCTCCTTTATTGGTGTGCCATAAATCTGAAGACTATTGTCATTAATTTAACCCAACCTAAAACTTTACTTAGCTAGAGAAAGATTAGCGAGCTGCGTTCTCACCTATAAAAAAGATTTCAGATGAGCTTCTCAAGTGAACGGGAGCAAAGGCAGAGGGAGACCGGTCAGGAAAATGAGCACACTGGTGTCTGCTGAACTGCTGCTTCTTAGATCTGTGCTGCATCAGCTGCTGCCTTTTCTTTTCCAAAGTCTTCTTGAGCTCCGAGGGAACCATCAAAATTAACAAAGAGCAAGTAAGAACAGAGAATGAGTGTGTGTATTTGGAGGGAGCATGCTGCCATTTGTTGAGATTGGAACAAGAATGGCATCGTGTGACCTGTCTGGGTCACACCTGGGTCACAACTAACTGGTATTACAACCCAGAGGTGCCAGGTGTAGATCCTCACTGGAAAATGAGGAATGGTACAGATGAATGTGTCCTTACTATTGTTAGCACGTGCCTACTCCTGCAGGGAGCCCAGCCCCTAAAGTTCTGCGTTCTCAAACAGGCCCCAAGAAAGTTAGTTCTCATATCAGAAAATCTGCCGACCCAGCTTGGCTTGGTTCTTGAGTAATAGCTTGTGTCTTTTTACAGAGCTCTGCTTCCCCAAACCTTGACTGTATCAACCCTTTTGTACAGATGTGGGAGGTGTGTGATGTATGTGATAATTACCGCTTTGGAGCTGTGGAAATACAGACAGTGTTTTAAAACCACAAGGGCCTCAACCCTGCACAAAGAACGAAAGGCGAAGGAGACAAAGTTCTGAGGGTGGGAGAAATAGTCTCCCCCAGGAAAGAGCGCATCAATTAATTATCCAATACCAAATGGTCAGTCCTGAAAATATAGATAAAAGTAACATTATACAAACTGAGCAGGTTGTGATTAAGAATACACACACACATACACACACACACACACATTCATATCACAACAATTAGTGAAAAAAGATTTCATGAATTTAAAAGAGAGCAGGGAAGGGTTTATGGGAAGACTTGAAGGGAGAAATGATATAATCATAATATAATTACAATATAATAAAAAATTTAAAGTTTTCTTCTCTTCTCCATGTCTTGGATACTCATTGAAAGAAATGAAAGTGTCTTTGAATTTGGTGGCTCATATTAGTCAATTAGTGACTATTTAAATCATCTGTCATTATTTTTCTATCCCCAATAATGCCCTGGATCTCCCCCTTTTAACGGCTTATCTTTTAGCCAGAGTCTGGTTTGTTTGGTTTTGAGACGGGCTCTTGCGATGTAGCCCTGCCTGGCTTTGAACTTGTAGACTTCCTTCCCCAGCCTCCCCAGTGCTGAGACCTCAGGCAATGTGCCAGCAAACCCAGCAATCGTTTCGTTTGGAAACCGGAAGATTTTGACTGTTCTTTCAGATGTGTTCTTGTCCCTTTCAGGTCATCCCCATGCTGCAGGAATTCATCATCAAGAAGTTGGGGCGCGCCTTCATTGAGCCGCCCCCCTTCGATTTGTCCAAGGCGTTTGGGGACAGCAACTGCTGTGCGCCGCTGATCTTCGTGCTCTCGCCTGGAGCGGATCCTATGGCCGCTCTCCTGAAATTCGCGGATGACCAGGTACCTTACAGCAGAGGAAGTCACCTGACACCGCTGCACTCCTTCAAAATCGTCATTTTTTTTTCTTTTGCTTACGTAACCAAAGTCTTAGAGGACGAGAGAAAGGTGAAACGTCACCCCGCCATAGCAAGGGCTTGGGAGTCTGAAACGTGACAGAGTCCCCAGAAAATGACTTAATGGCAGTGCTTCCATTAAAAGTAGCTCTCTAGACAACGTGTGGTACTCAGGTTGGGGCTTTCTGGTTGTGGTGGTACACGCCATTAGGATTTGCTGAAGGAGAAGGAGGCAGGAGGATCACGAGTTCAGGACCAGCCTGGACTTTTTGTTTTTCTCCACAGTATTTATGACAGTCCATGAGCTTGGTTGATTTCATTCAAGTCCAGACAGGTACTCCAGGGTACACCTTCTGTTCTTGTCCCTCTCCCTAAGGGGGTCCTCTTTGGCTCTCCAGAGCAGTTTTACATTATATCCACTTTGCCAGCACAGTATGTTCGATCATCTACATTTGTACGAGATTTAAAAGCATATTAAAATTAATTTCTACTAAATGTTCTTATGCCACGCTGTCTAGAAGAAAGTAATGAGCAGGTGACTGTGTTTCTTTCTGAGTTGGTTTTCCTCCTTTTGGTAAAATCTAAACAACTTTTTGTGGCCACACTATTGCAGTTTCCAAAACCAACATTTCATGAAGAGCACGACCTGGTGAACTTTGGAAGTAAATGTTACCAATGCTTTCTCTTTGAAATTTTACGGAAGACTTTGAAATAAATGATGGCATTTCATAGCCAGGGATACTAGAACACAGAGGGTAGCTTCTTAAAAGGCACGTGACTTTGAGATTAAAGTAGTCTCTATCGGGTCGCTTTACACTTGAATAACCTGGTTTTTGTATGAGGGCTATGGTTGTCTGATACAGCGCTCACTGCTTGTCACGGAAGTGTTGAGCTGTGGATGCCATGATGAAAGATGGCGATGCTCCAGGTAGCAAAGCGGCCCAGCCGTTCATTCACGAGGCCATCTCAGCTGGACTGCGGAGAATTGCCCTGAGTATTGCAAAAAAGGAAGCCGGAGGCCAGCTGGGGCAGAGTGTGTTGGGAATCAGATAAGAAACGGAGTGGCCGACCTAGAGCAGGAGAAGTGGAGGCCGCTCAGAGTGTCAATCATCCGTGGGCCTTCTCTCCGCGCATCTACACGGCCCGGGATCCTCTGACCTCTTCTGCTTTCTCTGCATCTCGACTGCATCAGGCCATGCAGTCACTCTCTGCCATGCTTCTGCGTGGTCGCCAGTGGCTACCTCTACTTTTTTTTCCCCAAAGTGTTTTTCCCCCCACGGAGTTAGTGACTATAAGCAATGATCAACTGGAGAGGGCCCAAGACCCCATCTTCCGCTAGTCCTGTCCCTGGAGGCCTCTTCCGGGAAGTCTGGTGACAACTACCTCCAAAATGAGATCCGGGGAAACATTCTCGTAGAATTTCTTACGGAGGCTGTTGCCTGGGAGTCAGTGGTTAATGCTTTTGTTCCCCTAGTTGAATCAGTATCCAAAGGAACTGAGGAGCGAGCGAGCTCGGGGTGGCAGAGCAGGTTAATCTGACAGTTCCTGTTTTCATTTTACCATTAAATTCATTTTAAAAAAGCATATTTCATGTGTGTTAGAGGTTGCTAAGTGACAGCTGCGTCCTTTAGTATACTCCTGTGTTAAAAGTCCTTTTAATAATTTATTTTCTATATCTTACATCAGCAGCCAAAAAACTTAAGAGTATTTTTCTCTTATTAGCACGATCACTCCCACACTATTTCATCTAAGTGCTGGCTAGTGTGTTCGGGTCATGTCTGTTTGAACCAGCGTGTGGCACTAAGTGACATTGTCGTTCTTGCTCACAGGGCTATGGGGGCTCAAAACTTAGCTCTCTATCCCTTGGCCAAGGCCAAGGACCCATTGCCATGAAGATGTTAGAAAAGGCCATCAAGGAAGGAACATGGGTTGTCCTCCAAAACTGCCACCTTGCCACCTCCTGGATGCCAACGCTTGAGAAAGTCTGTGAGGTAAACCTGCAGATAGACGTTTACTAGAGTGTGCCTCCCCCGCCCGCCCCCCCCTTTTGATAACCATTCCACCCAAGTGCCTCATATCCGTTCTGTCCTGTGACGACAGGCTGCACAAGCTAACAGTGCAGCTGTACCACAAGAAAGATGGCTTCACGCTGAGAACTCTCCCTGGAAGAAGCGAGGCAGACACACAGCCAGGCCGTAGCAGACGCCCCTTTGCGGAGGGGAGGGCCCATTCAGTGTGTCAGAATGTCCTTGGCCTGGAGGAACAGACACAAGATGGGAGTAAATTCTAATTTTTACAGCAGTGATCAGGCCTGCAGTGGTTATTCCAAGGCCTTAACATCACAGTGCGCATGGAAGGTTCTGTGACCTCCAGTGTCCGGTCCTGATGAAGCTAATAGTGATAAATCCTGTTGCTTCAGGAGACTGCATCAGCTCTTACCCTTTAAAACACCCTTCTCTCTTAAACAGATGATTCCAGCTTGATGCAATATTGATTTGTCTGAGTAAATCATATACTCCCAGATCTAGCTGCAGCAAGAGGAGGGGGTTAGTCTTAATCTAGCCCTGAGCAAAGAATTCTTTTCGTTATTATTTCAGAAACATCAGTGCAGACATGAACATTTTAGGAAGCCTTTAGTCTCTGAGCCAGCTCTGAACCACTTAGCACTTCTGTAACTGTATAGTCCTGTGAATTAATTTTATCAGGAGAATGACCAAGCTCTGGGCCTTCTCAGTGAAGTGTGGCGATACAGACAGAAATGAACTCGGAGCTTTTGCTAAATTGCAGCAATTCCGTCATGATTTTGTAGCTGTTTCCCCTCATTTCCAGACTGTCCCTTGTGTGCATTGAGATGATGATCCTTGAGACTTATTCACACTTTTGTTCCCGATTTATTTTCCTGCAGGAGTTAAGCACAGAATCAACACACCCGGACTTCCGGATCTGGCTGACTAGTTACCCATCCCCGAATTTCCCCGTATCGGTCCTGCAGAACGGAGTGAAAATGACTAACGAGGCCCCGAAAGGACTTCGGGCTAACATCATCCGCTCGTACCTCATGGACCCCATCTCCGACCCGGAATTCTTTGGCAGCTGCAAAAAGCCGGTTAGTGATGGCTGAGTCCTGTCACCCCAGCCCTGTAAAGCACTTCAGGTGGCCCCTGGCGATCAGGGATGTGTGCACAGAGTGAAAACTACAGATTACACAGGCCCCCTGCTCCACAGCACAGTTGGTTTTGATTACTGATTATGGACTGTGCTGAAGTCAATTCTATTAATATTTTATTTTAATTTTACCACCAGCCCCATTTCTGCTCAGCTGAGATATTACGGGGTGTCATTAATAATGTAGGCTTCTGTTGAGAAAGTCAGCTGTAAGCCATTCCCGGCGCAAATCTGCAAGGCTGGAGAACTTGTTCCAGGATATGAACTGAGCACTCTGCTATCTGGAACCATCTCTCTAAATTAAAACATAAAAACATTTCCTCCATATAACCATAATGAGAGCCAAAATGATTTTCCTTCTCGATTGATGAGACTCATAAGGGTCTTTTCTGGAGCCATCAGCCAGGCAGGGAAAACACCCACTGTTTTCATGATTAGAATTCTATCTGAATGTCTGTGACCTAAAATTGTTTCACGGTGTTTTGCCGTAATTAAAAATGGAAGGGCTCTTTTATATGAGGCACTATGAACCCTGGTAAGTTTTGGCATTCAAAAGCTTACTGTGTTGATGTCTGAACATTATTTCAGTGCACATCGAGAGAAAGCTCTGAAACTAAAGCGCTTTTATTAAGCAAAAGTTTGGAGACACACACAAAAGAAAGAAAAAGGAAGAGAGAGAGAGGGAGAGAGAGAGATTGATTGAGATTGATTCACATACACATTTAGAACTGAGTCAACCTTGTCCCGAGCCTCCGAGACCTGTGTGTGGCTTTTGCATTGATGAGGCTTAGTGAGATCTGGTGACTCCCACCCAGGTGTAGGGCATCTCTCCATATGACAGGCTGGGCAGAGCCCCTTCGGAAAATGTCACTTAACCTTCCCTCTCTTCCAGATTAAAGGGTCTCTCCCAGAGTAATCACACTTTAGAGGTGGAGGCATTTATGAAGCACAGCTTTAACCCAATATAAAATCTCATAGCAACACTTTACAACTTTACATTTTAACTTTTTATTTGAAAATGGTTTTATACTTATAGGAAAATTGAAAATATAAAACAGTATAAGGAGCAACTTGTGTCCTCCATATTTACCTACTGTTAATTTTTACACCTTTTAATTTGTCATTTTTGTTTCCCCTCCAAATACATTTAATATCTATGCCATGTGTCTCTATTTTCAAGTACCAGGAACTCATCTAACATCCACTGCGGTCCCTAATACCATTCACCACTCAAAATAAGCAGGGCTCTGCAGAAAATCGGCTGACTCTGGGACAGGATCAAGATAGGCACAAGATGATTCTGAATGGAACATCCTAAACGAAAAAGCAAGAGCTGTTATCACATAATTCCTAAAGCTGGGATCTGAAAGGTCATGCTGTCTGACTCCCCAGGAATCAAGTTGGGAGGAGAAAAGAGTGCTGGTCCTTAGTGTAGCAGAACAGTAGTGAGCATTGGCCGTGGGTTCCACTCCTGTACACAGAATCAAAAGATGCGTCTGTTCTTAGTCAAGTGTGGTGGCACACACCCTTAATCCCAGCACTGTGTAGGCAGAGGCAGGTAGATCTTTGTGAGTTTGAGGCCAGCCTGGTCTACAGAGTGAGTTCCAGGACAGCCAGGGCTATATGGAGAGACCCTACCTGGAAAAAAAAAAAAACAGAAAGAAAATATGTAGACATACAAATATAGGCATATGTCATACACACCCTTTCGAAGGGAGGAACACGTACTAGTACTTTGAATGTATCTGTTGATTCACATTTGTTGTTTCTTGTTTTACATTGAGACATCTGGCTTCCGACAATCACCTATTAACTTCATTAATGACTCAGTGCATATAAAATAATTCAGAGTTACACTAGCATGTGTATTCAGTTTCTTTAGTTTGCCAAACTAAATGAATGATAAACTAAAATAAATGAATGTCCTTTCATTCTCCCTCATTCTCCTTTGCTTGATTTTCTATTTTTCTCCTCATTTCCCAATCTCTTTTTCAAGTTTATTCTATAAGGAAACTGATTATGCTGTGGCATGAAACTTATGCCTCCCTGTGATTTTTCCGGATTTTGTTAAATCATAAATTATCCTTATAGTTACTTTCAGTTACAAGGAGAGCCTGATTCAGAAGTTGGGAGATATAATACAATATTTTGATTATGACTCCATGGTTATTAAAAATGTGAGCTTTGGAGTCTCCAAGCTCTAACCCAGTGTCTCTGGTTGGCAGGTCATATTGTCAGGGGAAGAGGATGGAGTTGGCATCCTCTTTTTCATAACCTGTGATACCATTTACTTCAGAGAGGTTTTGAGACAGGAAGGGGCAGACGTTCCTGATCTCAGCGGGGAACTTTCTGGTCTGGACATGGGTTTAAGGCAACATCCTCCCTCCTCCCCTGCCTGCCCCTGTGTGGCCTCTTCTGTTTCTGGCTCTCCAGTGTGCCCTTCAGACAAGCTCTTTCTATGGGGTTTCCTCACCACATGATACAAGTCGTCTTCACCAGTATCCCTTGCTCCCTTGGATTCCTACCCTGATGGCCTGTTGATTCCTGCCTAGCGAGGATGACCTGCCTCCCACGCCCTTCACCAGGGAGAAAGGGTGCAAGCAGACTCCCAGCAAAGCAGCTACTTTGTCTGAAGAAACTCCGCAGCCCTACCTCAAGCTCTGTTGATAATCCTCAGTATTCTTGAAAGTTTTAGAGCTGCCTGTTTTCTTCAAGTTATCTACTTTGAATTTTCCCAACAGTTGCCTGAGACTATACAGAGTTCATAATTATTGTGTTGTATTGTTTCAGCTGGAAACCCCCCACCAAAAAAAATATCTTATAAAATTCAAATTAGATGGACTTGCTCTGTTTCCTAGAAATCTTGTGTGCATAGCTGTGTGTGCTGTTTGGACTTAAGAATGAATGGGCAGATTTTTGCTTGAAGTACCTGTAGAAATGCACCTGTGTTTTACTTATTTAGGGGATGGAAATAATCTCGTCGTATTTATAAGCAAAGGAATTTAGTTATATGAGTTTAGAAATATAGAAAGTCTAATGCACTATTCACAAAAATATAAAGTCATGGGATAATTCTTCTCATTACAGGAAGAATTCAAGAAATTGCTTTATGGTCTCTGTTTCTTTCATGCTTTGGTACAAGAGAGACGAAAATTTGGACCCCTGGGCTGGAATATTCCTTACGAATTCAATGAGACCGATCTACGGATCAGTGTACAGCAGCTCCACATGTTCCTGAACCAGTATGAGGTACAATAAACATCACAGCAAGGACATCGCCTGTCCTCTCTTTATCATGTTGTAACTGTTGGTGCAGGGAGCAGGGACTTCTGATTAATTCTGCTCTTATAAAGTAAACTGTAAGGTAGTTCCCAACAGCCTATTAAACAGTACTTTATTATAGCAGGACATTATAACTGCTTTAGGGGGTAGTTAGGATGCCAGTTTGTCTACAAAGAGCCTGGGTTTTTAATCATATAATTTGACACATAGCCACCTATGGAGATTTGAAAAGTAATGGTGTTGTATTTATTAAGAAAAGACTATAAAGCAGCCAGGCTTAGGAATGGGATGGGGTAAGAGGATGGCCAGGTGTTTTCTTTTCTGGAGCATGAATTCTTTTTTGTTTGTTTGTTTGTTTTGTGAAATGAAATTCTTATTTTTGAGTTTGGACTCTTTGTCTAGAAATAAACTACTTAAAACCATTTAAAGGGAAGAATAGATTCTGGGAGGAAGCCAGAGAGCCTACCTAATGTGACATCAGGTTCACGTCACCCTTCTCTTTCTGATTCTCTCTGGGGCTTTGTTATCGTTTGGTTTCCATTTTGAAACAGTGTCTCACTCAATATGTGGCCCTGACTGGCCTAGAAATCACAGCAATTCTCCTGCCTCAGCCTCCCAGGTGCTGGGATTGAGGGTATCCATTACCACACCAGTGTTTTCTTTTCCTGCCCCCCCCCCATGAAACACCACGTGATCTCCATTCCCAGGCTAGTCTTGAACTTACTCTGTAGGCCAGGCAGGCCTTGAATTTGAGATGCTCGGCCTCTTGAGTGGTTTTCAGAATACTCTCCCTCCCTCCCTCCCTCCCTCCCTCCCTCCGCTCCTCCCCTTCCTTTCCCTTCCCTCCAGTTCACTCTCACCCCCTCCCTTTCCCTCTTTCTCCCTCTCTCTGGAGCACCAAACGCTGGGCATGATGGGATGTCCTCTTTACTGTTGTCAACTGGATTTAAACAAGTTTGAAACTTTGAAAACTTTTGAAAATCGCTGCACATGCCTGTAAGAACAGGGAGCTTTCCCCGCCTAAAGCAAGTTGTCTGAATTTGGGCAGAATCTTACTCAAATTTAGTTGGAGCCAGGCTGTGGTGGTACACACCTTTAATCCCAGCACTTGGGAGGCAGAGGCAGGCGGATCTCTGTGAGTTCGAAGCCAGCCTGGTCTACAGAGCAAGATCCAGGACAGGCTCCAAAACCACACAGAGAAACCCTGTCTTGAAAAACAAAACAAAACAAAACAAAAAATAAAAGCAAAACATATTTAGTTGGATATCTTTAATTAAATCTATCAATAGAACATAAACCCCCAAATTTCAAACTTTTAATTTAGGCTTGTACATGGGGAGGGTTGAGTTCTATTTCCATAAAAACAAACAAGAAACTAAGTGAATAAAGATGGAGGGCTTGAGTGGCAGAAACATTCAAATGAATCATCAATTCGATGAACTGTTTTCTTAGAGTAACACCTACAAGAAGAGAGGAGCTAATAATAAAGTACCAGAGGAGAACATATGTGAGCTACAGTAATTATACAAAACCAGTGAGGAACATTTGTAGTTAGCAACTTGAATATCTGAATAATATAGTCTACCTTAAAATATAGTCTATTGTGAGGAGTTAATTAAAATATGTAAGTATGCAAGTTCGGTTTAGTACTTAAAAAATCAAATCATATCAACCTGCTAAAGAGAATTTAAAGCATTCATGATCCTATCAGTAGATACAGAAAACAGCATTTGACAAAATCCCACATTCATGAGTGATAAAAATACTCTCAGTAAACTAGGTATAGAGAGGAACTTGGCAAACATGAAAAGGAATATTGTCTTAGTCACTGTTCTATCGCTGTGAAGACACATCATGACCGTGGCAACTCTTATGTATAAAAGCATTCAATCACGGGTTGCTTACAGTTCCAGAGGTTGCCGCGGTAGCTGAGAGCTACATCCTGATCTGTAGGCCAAGAGGCAGAGAGAGAGACTGGACTTGGCATGAGCTTTTGAAACCTCACAGCCCTCCCCCAGTGACGCACTTCCTCCAACAAGGCCACACCTCCTAATCCTTCTAATCCTATCCAACAGTTCCACTCCTGGTAACCAAGCCTTCAAACATACGGGCCTACAGGGGCCATTCTCATTCAAACCACCACCAATATCTACAGAAACTAGCAGCTGACGTCATGCTTAAAAGGTATCCAATAAGACAGGTATTATGCACACGCGCAGGAAGTCAGCTTTGTGACGTGGGAAGAAGCATGATGAAATCAGGCTGTCACAAGGCAAGAAACACCTGGAGTTACCAAAAGCCAGGGGGCCTGGAGCATCCTCCCAGAGGCAGAGCAGCGAACATGCTCCTCCCCCCATGGCCTTGATGCTGTACTTCTCTACCCCTTCCATTTTAGTCAACAAATGGCAGCCACAGAAAAAGAGGCGGGAGACCAGGCAGGCGGGAGACCAGGCAGGCGATGCTGAGAACTGAACTACAATAGGGACCATGGCAGACAGACAGTACCCACGGAAGAAAAAGGATTAAAATGATTTAGATGTTAAACAGCGAAGAGAGAAGGAAAACTCTTGACTTGTGTTAGGACAAATGTTAATAAGTAGATGCAACAATTAAGACCCTCACTAGTATTTTAAAAATGCTATTAATTCAAATTGTATTGTGGAACAGTAAGTAAGTGACAACAGAATACAGCAGTTTTGGTCTCAACACCAGCTGAATGGAAATGAACTAAAGCGAAGAAGATGATCCTGGGGAAAGCTGTGGGAAAGTATAGGGAAGAGATTATGTTCTTGCGAGCTTTTAGGAAGATGTTTAGCTGGATGGTGGTAGCCAAACACGGACACCGTCCCACCCCATGTGGCACTGGTGTTCCTAACTGTCTGGTTACTGCCACTCTCCACCTTAGGAACTTCCGTACGACGCTCTGCGGTACATGACCGGGGAATGCAATTACGGAGGCCGGGTAACTGACGACTGGGACCGGCGCACTCTGCGCAGCATTCTCAACAAATTCTTCTGCACGGACTTAGTGCAAAATGCAGATTACAAATTTGACTCCAGCGGCATCTATTACGTCCCTCCTTCCGGCGACGTAAGTATGCCCCCTGTGAGAAAACTAACTCCTGGGGGCCGGCGCCATAGCTTTCACTGGTGGTTTCCCACCAGACTTCCTAATGTGGTGGTTCATCCTCGTCTTGATTCTCTAAGCTAGGTAGGAACAGCTCACACACAACGTGCAAAGTGAGTTAGGAGTCTCCTGTTCACTGTGATGTGGGACAGTTTCCCTAGTGGCCTGAAACTCTGTCATCATGGGCTGGGTGTTTGGGTAAAAAGACTTGGCCACAATTAAATGAATGTACACATGATGGGGGGGGTGTCCTAAAATATTAGCAGTAGTAATCATTAACATTTACATCACAGTTAGTTTTAGTTAGTGCTAAGTTATGATCTCAGTGCAGCATCAAATAACATTGTGTCGTTCTTTTATACCTCCACAAACGAGGAAGCAGATTCATTAAGTTTGATTAGCCGGTCAGAAGCCGCCAGAGCAGGAGGCGGAGAGAACCACTTGTGGCTCAAGGCCACCGCTCTCTTCCCCTCTCCCAGTCCCATGGACTGCCTTCAGAATAATAACACACAGTTTCTTTCAAAGGCTTTCTAGCATACTCCAGTCACTTTTCATCTGACCTCTAAGGTCAAATAACACGCACTGAGGGTGGACCCATGGCCACATGCATGAGAGACATGCAACATCCCCTGATAACTCCAGCTCATCATCTACTAGGCTGATGCTGGGAATAACCAGATGCATAAAGATGAGTTGTCCGGTGTTAATAAGGGATGTGTATGTGACAGGACCCGCACCATAAAACTCCCAGTGATGAGACCTCCATGGCCATCCATTCCTGGAAGTTTCTGTATGATTACATGAGCAGTGTGAAGCATGACCTTTTCATTGTCAGATTTTTTAAAACATTTATTCATTTTTATGTTTATGAATCTCACCCATATGTAAGTGCTCCGTGTGTGTGCGATGCCTGAAGAGGCCAGAAGAGGCTGTGAGATTCCCCTGGAACTGGAGCTGTAGGTGGTTTGTGAGGTACCTGTTGTGGGTGCTGGGAACTGAACCCTGGTCCTCTGCAAGAGCAGCAGGTGCTCTCAACTGTTGAACCATCTTTCCAGCCTCAAAAAAAGATACATTTTGATACATGTTCATATAAATATGAAATATGTGCACATATGAATAAAAAGATGTGTAATGTGAGTGATGGGTATCTCGGGATAGCAACACTTAGATAACCTTTATTTCTAAGTCTAGGTGTATTTTCCATGACGAGAGTCAACTGGAATAAACCAGAAAAGATTTTTTTTATTATTTATTATAATAATATATAGTATTATTATAATAATAATAAGATTATTTTAATTATGAGAAACTAACAAGAGAATCATAATAATAGTCACCAGCAAGGTGAATGTGGAGGGGACACCGATAATCCTAGCACTGAATAGGTTAAAGCAGGAGGATTAAGAGTTCAAGGCCGAGCAGGTCACAGTGGTTCACAGCTTTAATCCCAGCAGAGGCAGAGGCAGGCGGATCTCTGAGTTTGAGGCCAGCCTGGTCTGCAGAGCGAGATCCAGGACAGCTAGGGCTACACAGAGAAACATTGTCTCAAACAAAGAAACAAACAAAAACAAAAAAACAGAGTTCAAGGCCAGACTACATAGTGAGGCCCTGTCTCCACACTCAACAAAAAAAAGTCACCAGGAAAATGTGATACAAAATTTGTCTAGCAATACAGAAATATTGGGGTAGACAGTGATAGAGCCTTTTTCAGCTCTTAGTGAGCATGTCTTAGGCGACCAGGGTCCTGGAAAACTGATAGCTACCAAAACTGCTCTGAGCCAGTGGCTTTCAAGGTCTTGTCTTTCAAATTTGGAGAATGAAATTCACAGACGACAGAGGGTGAGTTTTAGGGTTTTGTGTTATTTTATGATTTGATTTTATTATTATTTTTACATCCTACCACAGTTTCCCCTCCCTCCTCTCCTCCCGGTCCCTCCCAGCAACCTCCCCTTTGCCTGCTCCCCCGTCCACTCCTCCTTCATTCTGTTCAGGAGAGGGCAGGCCTCCTGTGGTTATCAACAAAACATGGCTTATCAAGCTGCTGTGAGACTAAGCACCTCCCTGTGTACTTAGACTGAGCAAGGCAACCCAGTATGAGGAGTGGGGTCCCAAAAGCCAGTAAAAAGTCAGAGACAGCCCCTGCTCCCTGAATCCTACAAGAGGACCAAGCTATACACTTGTAACATACATGCAGAGTGCTTAGGTCAGTCCCATGCAGGCTCCCTGGTTGTCGGTTCAGTCTCTGTGAGGCCAAGGAGCCCAGGTTGGTTGGTTCTGTGAGTTTTCTTGTGGTCTCCTTGACCCCTCTGTCTTTTAGAGAGTTTTTTTTTTTTTAATAGATTCATAGGTGAGGCCTTAAGAAGGATTGTAGACAGGGAGAGAGGGAGGGAAGGAGAGAAAAGAATAAATAAAGTAGAGGCCCTGGGGATGTCCGTCAGTGAACTCTTAGTCTGGGAGCTATTTAAAGGGCTTGTGCGGCAAGGGCGTTGAGGGATGCGAAAGGAAGTGAGGTGCCGAGTTCAGCTGTCCAAACCCAAGGCATTCAGGTGGCTCCTCTGAGTTCCAGGCAGTCCTCACAGAGCCTCTAGGCAGGGGTGCTCAGTTCCAAGCAACCACAAGACAATGGATGCAGAACTCCCTTCTGGGGTTCTGGCCTCCAGCAAAGACATCCTCGGAACTGATGCTTCACCCTTGCCCACGTTTCTGTCTCCCATTGTCATTGCTAGGACAAGTTTCTAAATTTTATTGCCAGAAATCTCTCTTCTCATTAATAGTAATAATAATAATAAAATTTTAGCTGAATGGCACCTTACCTTTTTCTCTCAAAATTTGCCCATATTGTTGTTAGCCCTGGGCCTGGGCTGAAAGACAGGGGAAGCATTCGGCCTGCAGTCTCACAAGCTCATTCTCCCCGTGGCTCGAGGACTGAAAAGCACTGTCTCTGAGCCAAGCCCTACCTCACGACTGACATCTAACCTCCCGACTTTCTCGCCGTTCATCTTGGCAGCACAAAAGCTACATCGAATACACGAAGACCCTGCCACTGATCCCAGCACCGGAAATCTTTGGGATGAACGCCAATGCCGACATCACTAAGGACCAGTCGGAGACCCAGCAGCTGTTCGATAACATTCTCCTTACCCAGGTGTGTGTCGGGGGGCGTCCTGAGCTGGAGCCAGAGCAGATCTGTCCGCCGCCCCCGCCCCCCAAGCCAGCAGAGGCTCCTGACGGAACTCTGCCAGAGTGAAGGAGCTCTCAGAGCAAAAGGAAAAAAAAAACCCACATAATCCCTTAATTATGGACTTCAGCATAGAGAATGTGGGCATCTGGCATTTTCTTCTCATCAGTCTCGTTTGGGAACAAAAGCATCTCTCTTAGTCTCTTGCTTCTAGGAATCCCAGTTTATTCTGCTTTTATGGCTAAGCCTCGCCCCAAATACAGCACATGTTAAATCCCTTTCATTTCTTTTAGGTGGAAGCCATCATTTTAACTATACCTGGGAAGCAGTTTGGGGGCAGGATCTGCGTACAATTTTACCTGTTTTATTTTCTAGTCTCCTACTGATTTAACAGCAGTTGTTTATTTTATGATTTATCTTTATTTAATATTCCAGGGCATTTCACTCAGTTTGCATAAAAAATTAGTTTTACACTGCTTTATGAGATAACATAATGCTTCAGTACATGATAGCAACATTACAAAATGAATTCAAACGGTTGATTGGTGGAAGGCACGCAGCCCTGTTGGTGGGAAAACATGCCTCCTGTGGGTAGAAGGGTAGAATATAAAGCGTGGGCAGCAGTCAGTGCAGTAGACAGTTGTTCACCCTGACAGTGAGAGACAGTCTCTCTCTTCAGAGGTGAGCCACACCTGCTTGTTGGTAAGTTTTAAAAGCAAATTAATCTAGATGCCAAGAGTTCCCGTGGAGATTAAATAAATTTTCAATAAACTAAGAATGCACACCGGTTTGGTCAGGCAGATATTCCGATAGTGAATTCAGGTGTCTTCTGACCTCTCAGAGCGAAACGGTGATGGTTCCTGTGCTGCTGCCCCTTGCTGGCCTTACTCTGAGAGCTTTGTGTATAACGTGTGGTAGATAGATAGGGCAGCCCAAGGAATGAGCGGCCTTTGCTGGTCCCGTCTTACAGTTAGGAAACGGAGACACAAATGGATTGAGTAGTTTGACCAAAGTTGGGTGGTCCAGTCTCAGGACCAGACTCGAAGCCAAGCAGTCTGGCCCTCACTGGTCTTGTGCTCTCCTTCGGAGACCTAAGATGCCGAAAAGGCCGAGAACCAGGAGGATGTGGGGTGTGTTATCGTGAACGCACAGGTCCACGAAGCCCGCACGTCCAGTTTCTGCTAGTTGCCATTTTCTAATAAGGCAATAAGGACAAAGGCTGTTTTTAAAGCCCATTTCACACACTGATGGCATGAAAACCTGTTCTTAGCAGAGCACACACAAAAGTGTGTGAACAAGCATGAATAAGTCAGTCCTGAGGAACACTGACTACTTGTCATACATGATAGCCTGATGGTAGGACTATTTCAGTGGTGCTTTATTGAAACTGTCTGGTGTGTGTCACATTGCAGAACCCATAAAACAGTGTGCTCATTCCAACAGAAAGTGACTCAGAACCGAACAAATACGTTTCAATACACCAGGGTATTGCCTCAGTATGTGATTAAACAACCTATTTCAACATCCCTGGACTCCGATTTGTGAGTGTGACTCTCATGATGGGTAGGCAGTGGCACTTGAGTCACATCTCAGAGGCAGAGACCAGAACTGCAGAGCTCTGTGAGCTAGTTAATGATAACAAGACTTTTGCACTAATGTCCTTAGCTAAAACATTCTCAGAGAAAGATGGAAGAGGCAGGTACCAGAGTCGAGAGTGTAATTTTTGCAGTGATCTTTTGTTTATGCTTAGTGGTCACACTATTTCAAGTAGGAAACTTATAAAACCAATATGCTGTAGGCTCTCTGAAAATGCCAAATTCTGCAAGGTCTCCTTCAAAATAGATCACACAGATCTTTACTCAATAAGAGGAAGACAATCCAACCAGATGAGGTGGTTCACACACGTAATGCTAGCATTTGGGAGGCCAAAGCAAGAGGGTCTCAAATTCAAGGCCTGCTTGGGCAAGCCAGTGAGCCACGCACCCCGTCTCTTGAGTGTGTGTTGTTTGGGGTGTGCGTGCGTGCGTGCGTGCGTGCGTGCGTGCGTGCGTGCATGTGCATGTGCATGTGCATGTGTGTATGGGTACCTGCAGAGGTCACAAGATGGAGTCAGATGCCCAGTTGGAATTACAGGAGGTAGTGAACCTCCCAAGCTGGTGCTGGGAACTGAACTTGAATCCTCTGCAAGAGACACAAGCACTCTTAACTGCCCAGCCATTTCTCCAGCTTCTGTTCTGCTTCAGGATAAATAGCAAAGCAGGGCGGGCGGGCTGGAGGCTGAGGTGGAGCTCAGTGGTGCAGTGTTTGCCTAGCACATGTAAGGCCACAGTCTCAATTGCCAACATAGAAGGGGGGAGGGAGGAGGCTAGACCTTAGAAAGCTGTGGCTGGCGATCGTGAAAGCTCTAAGGAGAGGAAGTAGCGATGAAAAGCCAAGCTAAACAATTACAAACGAGCAGCGCCCTGTAGCTCCGGATGTTTCATACAGGTCGGTCGAACACCGCTTTCTAAAGCTTACAAGAGCAGCTGTGTGATTTGGGCGGGGTGAGACAGATTTCTGAGTTGCTGAAGTATTTTTCTGACGTTTTTGGTTGGGTGTAGGCCTGGGTTTTTGTGTCGTTTTTGTAGGGTTTGTGTTTTAGGGTTTGTGTTTCTTGCTAGAAAATAGAATGATTTTTAACCTGTTTATACTATTTTATATGTAGGTCAAAATGTAAAGTACAACTTATTCTGTAAATGGAATAAAAAGAAAAAAAATATTTCTTTAGTCTGGGTCCAGCATTCAATGTCTTTTTTCTTCTATTGTATTAAATATTAGTTGTAAACTAAATACCTTAGGACTGTAAAAAGTAATTATTTTATGGGCACAGTTCTTAATTTCTTTTCACTAGCAGGCAATTAAAACTTGCCAACATTTAATTGTTTTATTGTCTGATTTTATAAGCTCCTCTAGTGGTGTGTGACAGGTAGGTAAAAATATAAGAAAAAACGATAGTGTTCACAGACTAGATGTTTAATATTAAATCGTAAAGAAACCAGGAACTGTAAAATAGGAAAAGACACTAAACTCAGTTTTCTTGAGCTGGAAAAATGTGAGCTGGTCAACTCTATTCCAGTTGTTCTTATTTTCCACCAGCAGACCCCTGGCAGTATATCTGTTCTTAAAGGTTTTTTTACAAGCCTTTGCAGAAAATATGAATTCATTGACAAGATGCCACCATAAACATACGAAGCACAAATTACATTGGATGCTCCTTCCTGGCTTCCAATGGCAATCACTAACGCCTGTCCTTCCTCCGTAACTCTGAGCCTCCTTGAGGAGGAGAGCTTATTTTCTTTGCCCTACAGGCTCAGGGAGAACGCTGTGTCTCTGCTGCTGGTAACCGGTGCGCATCAGATATTGACAAATAGATTTTGTGGCAAGCTCTCTCGAGACAGTCACATTTCCTTCTCACGGGTGTTAAGGTTTGTCATTGCCCAGCTGCTTGGTCGAGCCTCAGTGGGCACCAGGTGGTGGGATGTACAAACGTTCTCTTGAGGTCCTGCATCTCCTCTGAACATAGCAGATGCTCTTCCTCCTCCTGCCTCTCACTCATCTTCTCTCAGAACTTCATCCCCCATGACTCTTACATTTCAATACATCTTTTGTGAAGAAGAATTGCTGTGGATATCGCTCTCTATATATAAAACACTGATAGCCAGTGACCAGACAGGAAGTATAGGCGGGACAAGGAGAGAAGAAAATTGGGGAAACAGGAAGAAGGAGGGAGAGACACTGCAGCCACCGCCAGGACAAGCAGCATGTAAAGACGCCAGTAAGCCACCAGCCACGTGGCAAGGTATAGATTTATAAAAGTGAGTTAATTTAAGATATAAGAACAGTTAGCAAGAAGCCTGCCACGGCCATACAGTTTATAAGTAATATAAGCGTCTGAGTGATTATTTTATACGTGGATTATGGGACTGCGGGGCTTGGTGGAACCTGGAGAGAAGCCCTCCAAACAATCAAAGCAACAAAGAATCAAGAGAGTAGATAATCCCTTCTTAGAGTTAACCCAACAGTCTTGACATTTATGAGAATGCTGTAACAGTCTGGCTTGTTCAGTCTCGTTCATCAGGTGCTGGAGCGAAGTCGTCGGATGAAGTTGTAAACGAGGTTGCCGGTGACATCCTGGGCAAACTTCCAAACAACTTCGATATTGAGTCTGCAATGAGGAGGTACCCCACGACCTACACTCAGAGCATGAACACAGTCCTTGTCCAAGAGATGGGACGGTTCAATAAGCTGCTGGTGACCATACGAGAATCGTGCATTAATATTCAAAAAGCCATCAAGGTAAGGTGACCTAAGCGAAGGAATCGCTAAACATTGCACTTTCATCAGCTCAGCAAATAGTCTTAGTCACAGGTGCTGGCATCACTAGTCTTGGTCCTCAGCGTAGAAAACAAGTCCATGCCCTTGATTAGTTTATAGATTTCTGGGAGTAACAGTTAATAAAGAGATGCATAATTACAGCGTGTGCTAGACAGCCCAGCATACTGGGGAAGTGTGTGCTGAGGAGACATTGTGCTAAGCCATAAGGAGCCATGACAAGTAAGCATGTTAGCAATGGAGACAAGTGAAGCATGAAACAAATACAGAATTTTTAAAGATTGTTTATTTGCACTTGTGTGTGTGTGCTCACATGTGCATGTGAGCGAGTGAGTGTGGGTGTGGGTGTATGTGTGTGTACAGGTGCCCATGAAGGCCGGAAGTGGTTGTAGGGTCCCTTGAAGCTGGAGTTATAGATGTTTGTGAGCCACCCTGTGTGGATGATGGAATCCAAGCTCCTGTTCTCTGCTCCAACAGTAAGCACTCTTCACCACAAAGCCATCTCTCTAGGCCCGTATATAATTTTTAAATGATAAAATCTTTAGAAAAATAAAAACAGGGTAAGTCAACAGAGGTATGAGTGCAGAGTTGAGGCAGGCTGGGGCTGACCCTTCTGAGGATAGAGGCCTAAATGATATCAAAGAGGAATGTAGGGACTATTAAGAGAAGAACATTCAGGCAGGTGATTGTAACAGTAAGAGCCAACAGCAGGGTCAGTATGGCCTGGACAAGAAGTACCAGGGACAGGCTGGCGGAACAAGAATGGGATGAGCATGGGGGGGGGGGGGGCAATGACCGGGTCCATGATGGCCTTGTCTGTCACTGCTAGGATCTCCAGTTTTATTTTTAAATACAGAGGCATTAGGGGTTTTCAGGCAATAGTGGTATTTTATATATTTTGAAGCGGATCCCTGCAGCTGCCAGGAACGGTGACAGAGAACACCGGTGAGGTGAGGTATCCGAGCCAAGTGTGGATGTAGCATTGAGGTGAAGAGAAATGGCTGTCTGTGTGCCATTAGGATAACTGAAAGTTTTTAGAGGGGTGAGCAAGTGTAAGGTCTAGGAAAGGAGCAGGTTTGAGGGAGAAAGTCAAGAAAAAATGATAGGGCTATTTCTGAAGTGCTTCCTAGAGTCTGTGAAGAGATGGCTGTTAAATGAACGCATGGGAGTCCTAAAGGGAGTCAGGGTGGGTATAGCTTTCAGTCTGTATATACTGTGTTGATTGTAATCAGAAATAGAATTTATAAATTACCTCAGGCATTTGGTAGCCCTGATGAGCACAGGTTATTTTGGAGTCAATTTCTCCCATTCACTGCCCCCCACAGCAGCGACAAATGTGTTACGGTTTCCTTTCCTGTGGTCGTCTCCAACTGCTCTCTAAATATTTCCTTAGTGTGCAAAATAACTTTGAAAATCATACGGTAGTATTTTCAAAATTCAAATACTAAATAAAATAAATGGCTTGTCAGAATTTATGGAATGCAGTTAGCAGAATACCCAAGGGAAATTATAGTACTTTGCTTAGCTTTTTTAAATCATTGAATGAGATTAATTAAAAAATAAGTAAATGATTTCTCTTAAGAAACAAGGAAAAGGTTGTCCTATAAGTTCAATACCAAGAGAAAGGAACTAAAAATCTAAAGCTGAAGAGGAGAAGAGGGAGAAGGGAAGGGGAAGAATGGGGACGGTGGTAATGAACAAGCCATTCCTGAAATGACATGCTGAGGTACGGAACACCGAGTCTAGTGACGGTGAACTGCATCATCCAAATTCACATGCTCCACCTAGAAGCATTTGCCATGAGAAAATACACAGCACCGTTCAATACAATAAATGGATATCATCAGAGTGTATTCTCTGATCATAGGATAATCAAGTTAGATGTAAAATAACAAAAAGCTAATATGTAATTTCCATGTATTTGTAAGTTCAATACAACACTTAACAATGTACTGCCTAGAGGAAAAAACTAATGAAAAAGTTAAACATGAAGAGCACACCAGTTGGTTATGCAATACCAATTGTCAGCCCTGGAAACATACATACTAGTAACAGTATACAGATTGAGCAGGTTGTACTTAGGAATATATATGTGCATATAAATATAAATATATACTTGTAACAACAAATAATGAAAAAATAAAGAGGCTATGGATTTGAAAGAGCAAGGGATGAAGGGTAGAAAGGGAAGGGAGAGTAATATTATGTGATTAATTTATCTCAAAAATTAAAAAACAAATATGGAAAAAATAAATATAATTTCCATTAAATCATGAACTAACAACATCAGTATGTTAAAAAAGGGGGGGGCATATTTCATACACACACACACACACACACACACACACACACACACACACACGCATACACACACACGTACATATTGTGGTTTGAAAGAAAATGGCCCGCAAGGGGAGTGGCACCTTTAGCAGATGTGACCTTGTTGGTGTAGCGTCAGCAGTCGAGGATATCTAATCTAAAATATTCCAAACTCCCAAGCTCTACAGCTGCAAATGTGACCCTACACATGGAGAATTACATATTTGGTCTCGTAGTCAAAATGTAGATACACTGAAAATATTATGTAAAAATACTTCTAGACTATTGTAAAATATCTATATTGAATATAGATATAATTTTGTTTAGACTTGGGCCTCCCCCCTAACATCTTATTAGATATGTGCAAAAAATACCAATATTTAAGTAATTTCTTAAATATGAGATATTTAAGAGTTTTAGGTAAGGAAAATCTTTACTTGTAATGGACAAGCAGGAAATCACAATATGTACTATAGTCCGAGGTCTGTATCATGAATATCCCAATAAGTTACGAGGATAGGTTACCAAAATGACTCAAGAAACACTCATCTATAGCCTTCTTCGTGTTAAAAAACTGATTGCTGAGCTGCAAACCTGCTCTTTCCTATTGGAAGCCTCCTCTGGCATGTAATATAGAGTGTTCAGTGGTCTGCTTTTAGCTGGGAACGTGACGTTTTGCAGAGGACACCATAAGGGTGCTGAGGACGATGGTTGACCGTGGTCCTCGCTACAGTGTGATCGTGGCTGGGCTATTTGGCAAGAAGCATCAGCACCATTAGATGTTTCTCCCTGACCTGGCTCTTCCTGTTTCTTTCCTGAAAGATCAAAACTAGCTTCTGAAATTGTGGGAACTAAAAGAGAAAAGAGGCCTGGAAGTCTCAGCTTCCAAAGAGTGTTCATTTAACTTTTGGTCTCAGTGTGATAGATAACTGACCTCAGCTGCACACGACATCCCCTATCTCAGGTGTGTTAGCAGGTTTTTCATTCCGTATTTGTTGGCATTTCCAGGTTACACTAGAGGATGATGGTATGGTGCTTGGGAAAGAGACCTAAGAATTTGTCCTGTAAACTGGGTTTCAAATCCCTTTTGCCTTAGCACAGCCATCCTGGCTGACTTCCAGAAGCACCTTGAGTGGCTGCAGACAGACACAGTGGTACAGCCCTTGTTCGGCATATGTGAAACCTCAGGTTTGAGTCAAAGTACCATGAAACCGAATGCTAGGTCAGCTGTGAGCTTTCGCTTTCTAGACTCCAAAAGTGTGTCCTCATGCTCCTTTCCTTTCTGTTTGCCCTTTGTGGGCTTACGCCTTTAAGACCTAGAACCTTTTGCTGCTATGTAAGTGGAGTTTCAAAAGGGTAAGTGAAACTGTGTGTGTTTAATCTACCCAGTTGACTCCAAAATCTTCAGGTTAGTTCAATATAAACAAAAGTAAAACAGAAATGACAACCATAGCCGGTTCAAACACAAGATCAACTAAGCAATAAATAAATAAATGAATGAATAAATAAGTGAATGAATGAATAAATGGATGAATGAATAAATAAAGTTTATTGGTAACAACAACAACAAAAGACTGATTTTTCCAAGTTGATTCTTGCTAAATCCTTTGAGGAAGGAATCTGAAGAGCCTCAGAGCTTCACCATCCACGCCTGGGGGTGTTCATAACAGAACAGGGGCAACTGGACTCACAGCTGGATTTCAGACTGCTTTGACTGTTCAGAGTGCTTCATAGATGCTTCCTAGCTTTATATCCATCACTGTGACTTTAAGAAGGTAGGCTAGGAAGCCTGTACTAATTTGCCTTTAACCAGAGGTAAATTAAATAAAAGGTAGACAATGATTCAGTAGCTACCAAATAGCCATGTATTAGTTAAGACTTTCAACTAAAATTTGGTTAGAGAAACCATTACTCCTTTCCTAAGGAAGGTCTGAAATATTCTGTGCCTTCCTCACAAATCCAAAGAAACGTTCGTTAACAAAGACAGCGTGAAGAAAGCTTTAAAAGAGGCTCCTTATGATGGCCAGTGCTGACTTCACTGAGGTCTGCTGTGTTTCAGGGGCTTGTTGTGATGTCTACAGAGCTAGAAGAGGTGGTCAGCAGCATTCTGAATGTCAAAATTCCAGGAATGTGGATGGGTAAATCCTACCCCAGCCTTAAGCCGCTCGGCAGCTATGTGAATGACTTCCTGGCAAGACTAAAATTCCTGCAGGTGAGTTCATCCATACTAATGCTGCTATCCAGTCTTTTCTGCTTTCTTACCTTCATCAGAATGCTGAGTGAGTGGAGAATGGCTGTCTATAGTCCTGCATATTCCAAGCACAAATGACCTCTACTCAGTAATGTATATGCATGTGTGTGTGTGTGTGTGTGTGTGTGTGTGTGTGTGTGTGTGTGTTTATATATTCTGCATCTTAAGTAGGACATTATTTGATGTCTGACACTCAGGCAAATGACAGCCTTTGGAGAGAGAAACATTGGCATGTTGACTTGTGATAGAGCCCTATAACAAAGCATCTTAGGAAGCCAACAAGCTTGTAAAGAGGCGAACTGTTTCTTCATTGCCCAGCAACTTTCCAGCTCTGCCATCCCCGTCCATGACAGCAGTGACCTCCGTGGTTACTTTGTGGGGTAGTGTGTAGTTGTGTGGGTAGAATCCTGGCTCCTAGTTACTGGCCAGTTGCTGCTTCACTATACATCAGGGGGGAAAAAAAGGAAAAAGGAAAAGCATAGATACAGTGTATATGACAGGAAACTATGGGAAAATTGGGCATGAGGGCTGGCATGTTAAACCCCAGCACTTGGGTTCCTGAGGCAGGAGGGTCATCCACAAATTCAAGGTCAGCCTATGCTACTATCTGGGCTACATAATGAATTCCAGGCAAGGTACAGTCTCTAAACAAAACAAAAACATTGAGAAATAAAATGAGCAACTTCCCTTTCATAGTACAGTCCATCTGATGTACCAGAGTCAGATACTAAAGGACCAAGATGGCTCCTGAAAGCGGAGGTTGAACTGTGGGCTCTTCTAGAGTTAAGGAGTGGACTCATTTCTTCAGAGAGGCTCCTATAGTTTGCTGTTCAGTCACTTGTTATTCAACAGCTCATCATCAAAACCTATGAAATAAATACAGAATTAAGGTGTCATTATATTTCCAAACACCATAAACATTCCCCACCCTACTTGTTTGTGTTCTTTTATGGTACTGTGTAGCTCGAATCCTAATTGGTCTTAATAATAAAAACCCGGAGTCAGATATCAGGGTGAAAGTGGAAAGATCAGAGAAGCAGAGCAGCTAGCCATTAGAAAGACTTCTTACCTCTAGAAATCCTCAGACTGAAAGGGGCTGAGCTACTGTCTTCTCCCACATAATAGTCCTCTCTTGGCCCAGCCATATTGCTTCCTGTCTCCACCTCCCTAGTGCTGGGATTAAAGGCATGAGATCCCAAGTACTGGGATCAAAGATGTATGCGGCCACTGCCTGGCCTCTATGGCTAACTAGTAGCTTAGCTCCACAATCTGATCTTCAGACAAGCTTTTTTTGTTAGATCACAAACAAAACAGCACCACAGCACTGTGTTTTAGTATGTTGGATTTCATGGTATGTAAAGTAGGAAGAAAAACTTCTAAAAGAATATGCTACCATATAGTAATAACTAATTAGAAAAGAGATGAAAATATTACCATATGACCAGACTTTATGGAAATCTGTTCATCTGTGTAACACGATACACTTTGTGACAGTGAGTTTGAGTTCATAATGGTGTGTAGGTCTTTGGGTGAAACCACTGGACATGTATAAAACAGACACCTACATCTGCTTTCATTCACTGAATTCCCAAGCTAGTATGATGGAGACGATGTTGAGTCAGATTTTGAAATCTTGAGAGTGTGCCTTGCTACTCATTGAATGCCAGAAAGGTCATATGCATGTTTGGAGATGCGTTTCATTGATATTGTATTGGAAATCTGTATGACTCTGTTGCTGTATCACTTTTGTCTGGATCTACCATAGCAATGGTATGAAGTTGGCCCTCCACCCATCTTCTGGCTCTCTGGCTTCTTCTTCACGCAAGCTTTCCTAACTGGTGCACAGCAGAACTATGCCAGAAAATTCACGATTCCAATCGATCTTCTTGGGTTTGACTATGAAGTGATGGATGACAAAGAATATAAAAACGCTCCTGAGGATGGTAAGTGCAGTGGCAAAAGGAACCGGCTCATTGTCTGTGCAATGGACAAAGGCATAACATTTTTGCTTATCTTCTCAGCTGTCAAAAAGCAATCATGTACATAATACCCTGAAACAATTCATAAAGCAAACAGAGAAGAAAATAAATTGAGTAGACAAATCTGGATAAAAGATACATTCCCCCTATACTATATTTTCCTCCCAAACTGAGGAAATTAGAAACCATGTGTAGTTAAAGTAATAATAAAATTAACAGTATACAGGCTAATCATCCATAACCTTGTGTCGGCCTTGGGCAATGAAGAGGGAGGAGTTTCTTGAAGACCATACCCAATTAGAAAATCCCTTTTGTATGTATGTATCCACTACTGTTACTTGTGTGTGTGTGTATGTGTATGTATGTTATATATATGTGTGTGTGTGTGTGTGTGTGTGTGTGTGTCATTCTGATACTTACAGCTAATGGTAACATTGTATGTGTGTGTTAGAGAGAAAGAGACACAGACAGACAGAGACAGAGAGAGGAGGGTATATGTGAGTGTGTTCTAAGCACACACCTATGTGAAAATGCCCCTGGAGACCAGAGGATGATAGATGTCCTATATTAGTCTGTAGCTAGAGTTTTCCTGCCTTGCCCACGGTCAGGACAAATCTCTGTCACTCGCCAGTCCCACAACCGCTCAGACCCAACCAAGTAAACACAGAGACTTATATTGCATACAAACTGTATGGCCGTGGCAGGCTTCTTGCTAACTGTTCTTATAGCTTAAATTAATCCATTTCCATACATCTATACCTTGCCATGTGGCTTGTGGCTTACCAGAGTCTTCACATGGTGCTTGTCATGGTGGCGGCTGGCAGTGTCTCCTTCCGCCTTCCTGTTCTTTCTTTTCTCCTCTCTGTTAGTCCCACCTATACTTCCTGCCTAGCCACTGGCCAATCAGTGTTTTATTTATTGACCAATAAGAGCAACAGATTTGACATACAGACCATCTCCCAGCATTAGTCTTCACCTCCTTCCTTTGAGACAGGCTCCCTCTCTGAACCTGGTGCTGGAGTGACCTCTAGGAAGCCCGGGGGCCCTCCTGTCTCCTCCCCCTAGAGCCCGGGGGTTATTAGGTGTGCACATAAGGCACTCCTGGCTCTCTGTATGGCTGCTGGGATCTGAACATAGGTTCTTAGGCCTGAGCAGCAATCAATCAGTCTCACCTGAGGCTGAGGACCTGGAAACATTTGAAGATTGGGAGGGTGATTATGAAGAAACATTCTGTTTCCTGATTGGTTGTCTTTTAAATACTTTATGCTGGCTGTGATGTTTTATTGTAAATTTCGTGGGGGCCAGCAAGATAGTTCAGTGAGAAAGGATACATTTTGCCACACCTGACAACCTAAGTTCAATGCCCCTTATCCACATGGTGGAAAGAACTGAATCCCACAAGGTCACCTCCAACTTCCCACAGGTGTCCTAGCATGCATGCACACGCGCATGTATGCACAAGCTCACACATGCAAAATAAATAAAATGCAAAAACATAAAAACACAAAAGAAATAAAATATAAATTCAGTGGACAAGGTCACTACTTCAAATAAATATTACGTTTTTAAAAGCCAAAAAGCTAAAAAAGGACTAAATTTCACCAAATGGTGCTGACCTTAGGTGAATGGCATTAGTCTCCCAGTGACTATTAATCTATAGTGTTTCAACCAATGTGTCACAAGCAACTCTTCTTCCCTAGTCAGCGCTGACCCACGCTGGTAGGCACCGCAGATGAAGGAGCAGCAGCCTAGGCTCCTGTTCCAGTGTTCAGTCAAGTGTGAGACACTGTCAGGTAGATTCAGCTCCAACATCGCCTGACCGTCGCCCCACTTTCCTGCGGCTCGTGGTTCACTTCCGACCAGGTGTCATCCAGCTCAGGATTTGGGTGATGGGAAGCCACCCCTCTGCTGTGCCCTGGGAACCTTGCCTTCCCTCTCCCCAGACGAACACGGCGCTCTCACCGCACAGTGCCTTCCTCTCTTGCTCACCCTTGTGAACGCAGGAGGCTCAGCACACAGCTCTTAGCACCACCAAATGTGTGAGCCTGAGCACATCTGTACCTCCTGGAAGTCCAGGCCCCCTTTCCTTTTTCTGGAGCTTTGTTTCTTCACTGGTGCCTCCCCTTTATGGAATCAACAGACTCGGGCTGGGTAATTCCCTAACTACGCGGCATGCTCTGGCATGCTCTGGCATGTCTTGTCTCAGAAGCAATCAATGCCCTTTTTCCTTGTCTTCGATCCCCACTGCTTTCCAATAGCAGAGTATCTCAGAAGCCTGGCTTTGTATGAGATCTGATGTCTCGGCTGTCCTCCTTCCGCTCTTCATCCTCCCATCTCCAAAATGCCCTTCTCTTCAGAGTTACTGATCGTTTCCACGTTGGCAAGTCCAGTCGAATCCCCTCTGTCTTCATATCAGCGTCTCAGCCATTTCTTCTACCCTGTCTGTCTTCCTGGACACACGCTCCTCCCTTTGTTTCCAGGACATGGTCTGCTGGCTTTCTCTGCCTCACTGTCTGGATTTATGCTTCTTGCTGGCTTGTGCTCCTTCAGCTATCGGAGTCGCCAAGGACAAAGTCCTTGAACAATTTGTTTACTGATTCATCCCTTCCCCATGACTTAATCCATTTTTATGTCTTTGAACATCTCCTTGCTAGATGCTTCCTCTGTGGTCCAGAAGGCTGTACCCATAACTAACAACATGCCATCTCTACGTTTGTATCCCCTGGATGCATAGAACTTTATAATTAGTTTGGGTAAATGACCCCGCCGTCCAGCTGGAACGCGATGGCTTTCTCCCTCCTTCCTCACACACTGTCCGTGAGATGCCCCCACACCTGCCGCCACCCCCATCCTCTGGCCTTCTGTGCCGGTTTGTTTTCTTGCCTTCGTTCTCTTGTCCAGTCGTCTTAGGAAGATGGCAACACTGGCCCGTTCCACAGTGATCCACAACAATTTTGTTGTCTCTCCCACCGCGACAAGACAAAAGCACAGGCTGTCACCTTGCCTGACCTCACCCCTCCCTCCTCAGCCTCTAGCAGCCCGGGGCCCTCAAATGCTGCTGTGGAAGCCCCAAGGCATCATGGAGCTGAAACTCACCACAGGTTCTTGGAAGCTAGCCCAAGATTTTACACCACTGTGATTCCACTTTTTTTTATTCCGCTGTTTAACTGCGGAAATATCTTTAGGGGCAATGAGCAGACCAGTGGGACACATGCTATGTTATAACTAATCGTACTTTCCCCAGGAGCAGACGCCTAACACACCATTATCTAACTGTTTGTTTTTCATGCATTTGGAATGTGGACATTGCTGAACCCCATTTATTATCTCCTTTATCATGTAAGCTTCAAAAATAATCCCTCCACGCAGGTTACTACTGTAAGAAACAGTCAACCTCTGCCCTCATAAAATCGGTATAGCTAGAGAGATGGAAGAACATGCCAGGGAAAGAGATTTGTTCCAAAGAAAGTATGTGGGAAGAGAGCTGAAGAGCTTTGAGTAAAGGAAAGTCAAAGAAAGGGGCCTCACCCCAGGGTGGTGCTGTGTCCCGTGTCTGTGCCACAGAAACCGTCCCACCCTTCACACTTAATCTTTGCAATAAACCCCCAGCATAGACACTGTACCGCCTTTGTGAAGCAGAGGCAGAACCTTGGGCTCAGGAAGGCTAAATAACTTCCCCAAGGTCTCAAGGTAGCATTGGTCGAGATGAGACTTAAGTGCGGGGCATCTGGCCTCAACTCATCTGCTCTCTTCCCGGCCTACTGCACTGAGCACTTCAGGAAGAAGTTTGAAAACAGAGCACGTCTCACAGAAAGTCTCATGGCAGAATTGTGGCAATTCTTCATTCAGGAGCCCGGATTTTTTTTTCCTCCTAACTTTTCTCAATGTCATTCTGATATAAGATAAAAAGCAGCATTCCAGTTGACATCTGAGTGGAACCGATATCTCTATATAATTTTGAACCCAACTAAAAGATTTAAGTTATGAAAGCACTGCATAAAGTTTCTGAAGTAGCTAAATTTCCACACTCAAACTGTGGGATTGGGTACATTGAGTGTAGAGATTATGTGGAGTCCTTTATTTTTCTTTTTTCCAGTCAGCATCGGGCTGTTACTAAGTGAGCATTGGGGATGGGTGGGTGGAGGGAGGAACCGAGGTTGTCAGATACGAAAAATTCAGAGTTATCTTGAGAGTGGTGGAGTAGTATGTAAAACACAATTTACCTAATGATTAGTAGGGTTACCTGGTATTCCAAAATTGCTCAGTAAGAAGTGTCCATCAGCTAAGCAAATCACTTCACTATCAACATGTCCACCCCAGCACAATAACATTGAGGATAGATATTTGTTAAATTATGAATTTCATTTTGTATGCAATAAACATTTTACCACAAAATATGCTTGTCCACTCCAGCTTATTCCATCCCACTTCATATATTACCTAAACAAAAGTGAGACTCCACAGAATGATCTGGAAAGATGGGATTTTCCCCTTCTCATGGGACCCCAGTAGGAGGCTCACAGACACTATCGGAGTATAGCTTGGGTTGGGACTTAAGTTTCCTCCCAAACTCTGTCCCCCCATCTTCAGCCTTTCTCCTTTTATACCCTGTAATATGCGTCTGCCTCTGGTTTCCTGGCTTTCTAAGCCAGGCTCTCCCTGTTGACCTAAGAGTAAAGCAGTGGAGAGATGTTCAGCGTGTCGACACACATACAACACTAGCACTTGGGAGGCTGAATCAGGAGTGTCGAGAGCTTACGGCCAGTCTGGCCACCTTGAGATTTGTCTCTAAAGGTAAATAAGTAAATCAGTAACTAAATGTCACACTGGATACAGGAAGCCACCATCAGTTCGTTCAGTGTTTAGCATCAGCTATTCTAGGCATATTGCCCAAGATTCTATTACCTGAATGGCTAGTTACGCCTGGGTGACTCAACCATTAACTGAAAGCACTGACTAGTGGAAACGGAGGTGGAGAAGAGGGAATCTGAGAATCCACGCCTGGCTATGTGCTGGCTTGGGTCCCCCAAAAAGCAATTGCAGATTCTGTACTCAGTCAACATGCATCTTTGAACGTTAACTTCTTTCTTTGTTATTTAGGTGTTTACATCCATGGATTGTTTCTGGATGGAGCTTCGTGGAACAGAAAGATCAAGAAACTTGCAGAATCACATCCCAAAGTTCTCTATGACACAGTCCCCGTGGTTAGTATTTGCTAAGGACACATACACATATTCCTGCATATGTATGTGTATATGTATACAGCCTAGGCTTAATTGTTCGCAGTAATTTTGTGCTGTAAAGCTGCTCCCAATGCTGAATTATTAAGTATATTTGTTCTTAGTGTGATTCTGGAGTGAGGCGCTGCAGTCTCGGAAATTTTGTTGGTTGGTTGATACACACTGCTGTGCCGTTTCTGTTTAAAGGAAACCCACTTAGCATAGTTGTTGATTCGCTGACGTTGACTCATGGTCAGTAGCGCTGTGGTTCTCACTGGCTGCTCATCCCTCAGCCTTCTTGCACATAAGAGCATCGGACTGCTCTGCAGCCTTTGCCAGTGAGTTACTGTAAACGATGGGAAAACAACAAACCAGCACAAGAAATAGACCACGAAGAACACAGTTGTTCACAGTTATGAGAGCTGAAATAAGAAAGCAAGACTTCCCCTGGTCCAACCACAGCCATGATGATGTGGCACAGAGACAACTCAAATCCCATGTCAACCAAGGACCACAAAAGCACTGCCAGGGATGCTTTTAGGATGAAAAATGAATTCTGGTGTTTCATAAAACTTACAGATAAAGAGTTCATGAATGGTGAGGACCAATGACATGGAATTGTTTCTTTGTGTAACTGCATCATGACAAATAGATTCTGACACAATTTGAAGAGCATATCCAGGACACTATGATAAAACAGACTATGAAAGTCACATGAATTGTAGGATTCTGTAAGCAGCTTAGAGACGGGTGAAAAGTCACCAAGGCTGCTGCAGAGGGTGGGTGGGGCCAGTCCAAACCTGAGAGTTTCATCCAGATTCACCTCTGTGTGCCCATACTCTGGGCGGAGAAGGCTTAGGACACGAGACTCCCAGAGTGAAGTACACGTTTGCCATTTCGGGAGGGGTTGGCAGGGGTTGCAACTCTTGCCCTAAGAATGAGGACATTTTTAATTAGCTTGTAGGGAGTGGAAAGAGTGTATCTACAAATGGAGAATGATTCTTCTAAACAAAGAAGTCAATGAGAAATCAAAATTCTCATTAGAAAAATCCATTCTTTGCTTAAAATGAAGTACATCCATTGAAAGAGCTTTGAGAGCTATGTTATAGTTAAGCGGCAAAAGCAGCTTGACCCTCTCCATAACACCGATCCCACAGTGATTTGAGAGGGGTGGATACCCCTGGGTCTTAGTCACTGGCTTCATTGTGTGATTGTGTTTTGACCTAAGGACCTTAAAGGAGGGTTTTGAACAGGGGGCAGTCAAGTCATCTACCTCAAGGACTACTCATTACTATGAGATAAATGAATTTGGTCAAATTCTAAAAGATGTTTATGGTTATAGTTTGTTCTTTGCCCTTATAAATCAAAGGCCAGCTGGCCTTGCTCTGAAGACTGGCTGTGTTCTATAATAAATTACATGTTAGTAATTGTAGAAACTTGCCTGATGACTAAAAAGAATGTGGGTGTATTGTAGCTCATAGAGGAATGGAACTATGTTATATTTTTATTTGAGTGAGAAAATTGTGCTTTACACAACTACTTTAAGTACTTACCTATCTATTTATCTATCACCTATCAATCATCTATCTACCTTCATCTATCTATTGCATTTATATATATATGTATACACACATAGCACATGTATGTGGAGAGAGAATGCATTTATATAACATATATAATATATATAATGTGTATATATATATGTATATATATATATATATATATATAGGATATATCATATTTTCTTGAAGTCTTATTTCCCATCCTAGCTCTATTGTAGAGTGTTGCAACAAACTTGGGCATGCAATTATTTCTTCATGTTGACTTCATTTACTTTGGATATATACTCCAGAGTGATCTAGCTGGATCATCTGGTAGTCCTATTTTACTTTTTTAAAGAACCTCCATACTATTTTATAGAGACTGCACTAACTTACATTAAGAAAACTGTCTTTCTAACTGGGCAGTGGTAGCTTACCCCTTTATTCCCAGCACTCAGGAAGCAGAGGCAAGCAGATCTCTGAGTTTGAGGCCAGCCTAGTCTATAGAGTGAGTTCCAGGACAGCCAAGGCTACACAAACATGCCCTGTTTCAAAAAACAGAAACAAACAAAAAGAACACAGTCTTCTAAAGGTCTTTGGCACTTGTGCAAGATCAGTTGGCTGAGGTTGCACGAGGTCTCTGTGGGTTTCCCATTCTGTTTTGTCGCTCTGTGACATCCTTGTGTGAACGCCATGCGGCTTTCCCTAGCCTGCTTCTGTAGCATGCCTCCAGAGCAGGGAGTGTGAGGTCTCTGGCCTAGCCTGCTTCTGTAGCATGCCTCCAGAGCAGGCAGTGTGAGGTCTCTGGCCTAGCCTCCTTCTGTAGCATGCCTCCAGAGCAGGCAGTGTGAGGTCTCTGGCCTAGCCTGCTTCTGTAGCATGCCTCCAGAGCAGGGAGTGTGAGGTCTGCGCTTTGCTGCTTTTGCTTCGGGTTTCACTGGCTATTCCGGCTCACCTGCGCTACCAAAGGAACTGTAGGGATTTTCTAGTTCTGTGAAGAATTGTCACTGGTTTATCAGTGAGCTCTGTGTCTGATTGACAGACCCATCTCTAAAATAAACTGAAATAGTAATTGAGATTTCAGACATCAACCTCAGGCATAGACACAGGTACAGACAGACACAGGTGCACCTGTACATACACATGTGCTCACACACCTGTGAACAGTATTGCACACATAAATAACACACATGAAAGGAAGAGGGACAAAGGCGCTCCCTCATACAAAATCAAGGAAAAACCAAGTTAGAATTCCTGATCCCTGAGGCAATGATAAACAGAGATGGCTCGCGGCGAGTGCTTCTCTTCAGGGGTGTAGCTGCTGACGAGTTGCTCATTTCTCAGTAAATAACTTACCACCCATGATGGCGTAAGCAAGCTCTGTGGGTTGGACAGTAAGAGGAGCTTTGTTGAGAAGAATGGCTTCACCAGGGGTCAGTGTGGAGGGACGAGGATGGGCAATAGAGGGGGTATAAGGAGTAAACTCGGCATATGGTGTAGTAAGTCATCCAGGATTAAAAAACAGAAAGGAAACAGACACAAAAGAGGAAATGAAAGAAAAAAGGCCATGGTGTAATTAAAGGCCAGCGGGAGCAAGGGTAGGATAGGAAATGATTGAGCAGAAAGCTGTGCAGCAGCCCTGTACAGATGTACCATGTGGTCTTACAGACGGTCTAAATGTGTTCTGAGTCCTGACGGAAAGTGTGTGTGTTCCAGAGCTTCGAGGTGGAATGTTCTCTAAGTGAAAAGTCCACTTACCCACTGTGTCGATGAACTGATTTTTCCGTGTAGATGCTTCATCTGGATGAGTGTCCATTGGTGAGCAGGGGTACTGATAGCTCTGCTGTTGGACTGGAGCCCATGCTCCCTTTTTATCTAGCAGTATTGTTTTATAAAGTTGGGTACAACATAAAATAAAAATAAATTTTGCTGGAAAGATGGCTCAGTGGCTAAGAGCACTGACTGTTCTTCTAGAGGACCCATATTCAATTCCCAGCATCCACATGGAAGCTCACAACTGTCTGTAATTCCAAGATCTGACATCCTCACACAGTTATACATGCAGGCAAAACACTAATGCACATAAAATTTGGTACTGTTATTATATGCATGTATATTCATAAATAATACATCTTCTTGATGAAGCAATTCCTTGATTGTTATGCAGTGACCTTCGTCTCTTTTTTTATTTTCTTAAAGTCTAAATTGTCATATATAATGACTCATTCTTGGTTTTGAACTCTGTTAGCTTGGGGTGTGATTTCCCACTATCTCCTTTAAGTCTGTATGTCTTTTGGGTTGAGATAGGTTTTCTGTGGGCAGCATATTTTGGGTCTGGTTTTTAATTCATCAGTAATCTGTATCATTTCACTAGAGAATTAAGGTCACATTCATTCAGAGTTATGAAAGGTGTGGAATGCCTGTCATGGTCTCTGTTTTCTTCTGTTTAGGGTATTGTTTGATTCTTCCTGCCTTATTTAAAGTCCTCTCTGTGTTGATACTTTGATGTTTTAGATTTCTCATTTGTGTACCTACTCTTCCAGTGGAATTTATACTTTATGTGCTCATGATGATTCTCTTTTCTTTTACTTCTGGGTGTAGGGTTCTTTTGAAAGCATCTGTAGGAAGGTTAGTCTGGTGGTCATATAGGATCTTAGTTTGTATTTATCATGGAAGGTCTTTTAGCTTCTGCATTCTTTACCGCTCTAGAGGCAGCAGGACCTGAGAGAATGGAGCTGATAAATGAGGTGGACTAAAGTCTCATGCAACAGCCAACTTTATTCAGAGCATCAGACAGTTTAGACTCTGAGGACTAAGAGTCATACTAGTAAAGTGTACACTCACAAGGGCAAGCTGCACATGGCAAAAACCTGTTTATCCGTAGAGGCATCTAAGTAAATAATAGTAGCCAGTTGTAATGAATTATCTGAAGTGAACTCACTCCTACCTGCTACATCTGGGAGAAGCATGAAAACACATTCCAAGAACAATTCTGTTTTGAAGAAACTGAGGTCATAAGACTCTTGTCTTGTTTTCTTGGCGTTTTCTCAGAAGCACCTGGAATTCTCCTCACAGGATTCTTGGACCGTGTTCTGGTAATTCTAAAGGACAGCCTTGCTAGAAATAGGAAGTTTGGCTAGCAATTGCTTTCTTTTAAGACTCAAATACGTTATCTCATGTCCTCCAGACTGTCGGGTTTCTGCTGAGGATTCCGTTGGTAGTCTACTAGGGCTGCCCTTCAGTGTGACTTGGTGCTTTCCCCTTCGGATTTTAAGACTACTTCTGGGAGTGATGAGATGGCTTCCTGGAAAAGAGTACTTGCTGTGACTGCAGGAAGGCCTGAGTTCAGGTCCTAGCACCCAGGCAAAGCCCCAGGTAGGGCACATATCTGCAACCATGTTGGAGACAGACAGATCCAGGAGCTGGATGGCCAACCTGCAGTGAACTTCAAGGTCAAGTGGCAGGCCTTGCTTCAGAAGCCAGAGTGGAGCACAGCAAAGGAATATATCTAATGTCCTTCTGGCCCCTCTAGGCATGCACAGCTGCACATATGGGCACATAACACACACACACACACATACATACATACACACATACATACACACACATGTACACACACATACATACACACACACATACACACACATACATACACACACATACACATATACACATACACACACATACACACACACATACACACACACACACACACACACACACACCTACTTTGTACTACACTTTTGGCATGTCGACTATAATGTGTTGTGAGGATCTTTTCTGGTCATGGCTATTTGGAGATCTCGGACTTCCTATACGTGAATGCGTGTGTTTTTCAAAGACTAGGGAAACTTTCTGCTTTGATTTTACTGAATAGGTTTTTTTTTTTTTCTCCTTCAAGTATGCCCATTCTGTAGGCATTTGATCTTTTAGTAGTACTACAAAGATCCTGTAGTTTTTTTTTTTTTTTCTCACGGTCTTGTTCCCTTTCATTTATTTTTTTTTTATGAGATATTTTTTATGAGATATTCTGAAAGGCCAATATTCTTAGTGTATCTTCTTCTTTTTTTTTTTTTTTTTTTTTCCGAGACAGGGTTTCTCTGTGTAGCTTTGAGCCTTTCCTGGAGCTCACTTGGTAGCCCAGGCTGGCCTCGAACTCACAGAGATCCGCCTGGCTCTGCCTCCCGAGTGCTGAGATTAAAGGCGTGTGCCACCACCGCCCGGCTTAGTGTATCTTCTTAAGCGAGTCTGATTTGCAGACTTGCAGCTGCATGTTGTTTGACTTTGAGAGATGGTCTTAATCTGTAGTCCAGGGTGGCCTTGAACTCATAGCAATCCTGCTTTTGTTCACTTGAGTTCCTCGTTCCTATCTGCATTGTCTTCCTAATTTGTTTTTTATGTGTATCTTCTTGGATCTCATTTGTTATTCAGGTGGTTTTCCTTTGTTTTGATACAGGGTTTCATACAGCTCAAGGTGGCCTTGAGCTCAGTGCTGAGTGGGACCTTGAATTCCCAAGTCTCCTAACTCCATCTTCTAAAATCTAGGTCTATGCCACCATGCCTGGTTTGGTGTGGTGTTGAGGATTGAACCCAGGGCTTTATGCATGCTAGGAAAACACTATTGTGGATAGCTCACCCACACCCCAGCCCTCTCACTGCTAGGAAAACATTGTGCTGATGTCTCACCCACACCCCAGCCCTCTCACTAAGCTTCTTAATAATCATTCCTTTGAATCTGTCAGGTACCTCATCAACATCAGTATATTTGGAATCTGTTACTAGGGAGTTATTTTTTAGAAGTATTGTTTTAAAATATTTAGACTGCTTCTTGTTTTTATATGTTGAAATCTGTGCATCTATTGAAATGGATGTCTCTACCACTTCCTTCCTAGATAGCCTTCCTAGAATATGACTTTCTCTTAAAGATGTGTCTTGGAGTATCAGTTCATTATGCTATGCCGAGTTCATTTCCAGCTGGATACTCTGGGTACTGCAGCATAATCTCCTTGTACTTTCTTGGTGGTTAAGTTTGGACAGAGCACATATGTAAGAGTCAGACCCCCTGCTTATGGGTTACCCATGAGTGGGGCACCAACAGTTCAAGCAGGTGTCAAGTGCGTAGCAAAATGATTGATATGCACCCTACATGGTTCCTCGTATAGTGGGGGTGATGGAGTGATGGTCCTCATCCAGCAGTGGGGCTTCGTGGGCACTGTTGATGCTGGTTCTATTATTTCATAGGCTCCAGTCTTGGCTGCTGCAGCCACGGTGAAGGGTCTGAGCACCGTCTTTTGATTAGACCCTGTAGGGGTCCAGGTGCCTCACAGGGAATGACAGAGCATTCCCTCCACCCTCTGGAGTGCTCACCCCTCCTCTTCAGCAGCGTGTGACCAGACAAGTGAGAGGCAACTGATGCAGGGGCCCAGGACAAGTGCAGCGGGATGTGCCTCCCCCACAGTCGAACCGCAGAGAGCTCCCTGTCCCCCAGCGGGTCCCCAGGTGTACATTTCTAAGACAGAGAACTATCTCCCTGGCTCTAACTATGCAGGCAGGGAGGCAGTGGAATCCTTTTCACCCCTCTAAAGCATCATCCCTATCACAGAGCTCACATCACAACCCTGGTTCTTGTGGAAGAGACCAGACCCTTGGCTCCCTCTGCATCTCACCTGTTCATCACCATGTAGTAATCTGTTTGCCTGGTGAGCAGTCCTCCTGCTAAGCAAATGTAGAGAATGTGGGGTTCCAGAGATGGGAGTATGTGAAGGTTTTGGACCCTTAGAGCAATCCAGTCAATCAGGTCCCTTCTTAGGCTGGCTGTTGGCTACAGCACCCTAGGGGTCTCCTGGCGGGTGGGGAGCAAATATGTGTGGACTTCAGGCCCCTAATCTCTTCAGGCTGTGCACCCAGAAGGACCTGGGAACTGGGGTGCTTGTCTGAGCTGAGTGTTTGCTGGAGGTGAGCCCCTCCCAGAGCTGTGGAACGAGGCCACAGGCGGACTGTTTTCTCTTGCCTTGCTGCCGTCTGGACTGTGCAAGGATTTTGTTTTCTGATACTGAATCCCAGTGTTTTCCCAAGGTTACTCAACTCAGGCTGCAGCTTCACAGGCTTGTTTAGTTCTTGTGGAGGAGTAGGTGAGTCACTAGGTGCTGCTACTGAACCATCCTGCCTGGCCCACAGCACACTATGCATAGTATACATGGTATTTATGGCAATTTAGTTAGATAACTGTTGCCCCCCCAAAAAAATCTTTTCAGAATTTGTTATTAGTTTTAAATGAATAAGCCATTATGATTCTGAACGTAAATAGTGATACATTTCTTTGAAAACCTATCAAATTTTGTTTTGTAATTAAAAGCCCCAGGAATCACCCTCAGGGAAGAGGTGGCAAACAGTAGGTAATGTTTTTAAGTATTAGTGCCTTTATGATGGCACAATGCAATTTTTAACTGTCTACTATAAAAACATTTTACATACAAACTGCTGAAAAGCCACTACACAGGCAGCTCCGACATAAATATGGGTCATAACTTAAAGTTCACTAGGAATATTTTCTCTACAGAAAGAGGAAAAAGGGTAACATTTCCCAGGCTAGCACAATAAACTCACTTAAGCCAAACAGCAGCTAAAAAAGTGAGTGGGCAATATGTTCCTAACAGAGGTGAACTGTTTTCTTCTCATGCTGGAGTCTTCATAGTTGAGCAACCGTTTTGCTGCTGACAAAATCTATCTGGGGCCCAGATGTTTAGATGGAACTTTCCTCTGGGACGACTGTATGCCAGTCTAACAGCTCTGACTTAGGGAGACGTTTGCACTTTCTTCCAGATGTGGCTGAAACCCTGTAAGAGGTCAGACATCCCCGAGCGGCCGAGCTACGTGGCTCCACTGTACAAGACGAGTGAGAGGAGAGGCACTCTGTCCACCACGGGCCACTCCACCAACTTCGTGATCGCCATGACGCTGCCCTCTGACCACCCCAAGGAGCACTGGATCGGACGGGGTGTGGCGCTGCTGTGTCAACTGAACTCGTGATCCCAAGGTGGCATCACCTCCTCCTCCTCCTCCTTGTTAGACCGAGTAGAACACACTGTATTTTTAGATTTTGTTTTGGCTTCAATAAACTGAACTAACATTCTTAATTATGACTCTATTCTGGCCCTTTTAAAGTACCAAGAGAATTCATACTTAATGTTCTGAGACAGACTGAAAAAACACCGGTGCACTTTCTCTTTTTGAATAACTTTATTTTGGGAGAGTTCCGTAAGCATCAGGAACATATATAAAATGACACACCACTGTTGACAATGAAAAAACAGCATTTGATCACTTCCAGCTTTATAAATTTAAAAAAAATGATTCACTTACAACAAAAAAATGTTTAGATATTTTAGCAAGTATCACCTTGCAGGACCATAATCACATTTAAGCCACGGACTTACTGTTAATGGAAAAGGTTCACACTGCATCTAGCTACTATAGTATTTCTAAGCATAATCAAAGCTGATTGAATGCAATGTGATAGAACACCAAAATCCATACGGATGTCACATGGCAACAGCATTGTACAAGTAACATTGGTGACCTCCAACAAGCATCTGTTAAAACTGGACTGGTCAGTGAAGTGGAATGTTGGAGCCAAACAGAAATGTAGTGGAATTAGGATTGTCTAGTGAGACCTGAAACTATACATTAAAATGACGTCAAAACTAAACACTGGTGGAACCCTATCCAAATACTAGCAGCAACTGTTAAAGCTTTCCTACGCAGTTAAGAAGGTCTAGCAAATAAAGACAAACTTTATATACTGTGAGCATAACTGATCAGCTGTAAATGAGGCCTTTTAGAAGAGAGTCTATTCCAGCTGTTGTTTTAAATGAAGCAGATTTAATGTTGGAATGCACAATCCTTCTTGGGTGTAAAACTCAAATATGAACTAGAAATGTATTTTGGTTTTGAAAGCAAAATATCCGAGTCACTTGAAGTTGGCAGTACTCAGTAGGCCGCCCCTTCCAGCAAGGTTGCTCAAAGGGCCAGGCAAGGAGGTGAAAGGCCGGACTGTCCCAGCTGTGCCCAGGGCTGGAAACGTGCACAAAACCACTACTTGAAGGAGGGCTCAGAAAAAGACACCTGCTCTAATTCAAGCCTAGCTTACCGAAGTAATATCACCTCGGGAGCCCTCGCTCAGAACACAGCGAAGGAATGCCGGTGATTATCTGACACCTTGACGCATGTGCTGCTCTCAAACTGTTGTTTGTCTTAAAAAGTTCACACACTAAAAAAGCTGGGAAAAGGACTGAATGAAATCATTTAAAATGGAACGGACAGGGTTTGGCTCTTACAGTTTGTTTTTTTCAAGGGCAATCCTGGCTGCCAAGCATTAAAGCTAGCTGCACACGATTCAGACACAGTTCACTTCCGAAAGGGAAGAGCGAGCGGCAGGAGGTCTACACAGGAAGATGCACGTGACTAGTCTACAAGTTACCGAGTCCCAGTAGTTCAGGCTGAACACGACTTACACTCCTCACACATCCCTTCACCAGGTGTGAGAGCAGGCACCCACACACAGGCTATCCCTATCAGGCACCAGTAGTGTATCTTGGCACAAAATGATAAAGCGATTTTGGCTTAGTCATGTACGTGGGACCATGGTAGCCATGGTACCAGCGCAGTGACTGTTTAGCTGACATTTTATATACAGGCTATAGGCATGGCAAACTTAGACTTTACTGCCTGCCACAGCATGTGCTCTGAGTGCCAAGGCCAAACTGGTAAAGTAACGTGAACACTCAGAACTTAAAATTTTCCAATCAACCTAGTTGGTGCTAGACAAATGGAACGCCACATCTTTCATATTTTCTAGAATGGTAATTTTAAGAAAAAGGTATCTGACTACATGCTCTGACTCACCCCCACAAATAAAAACAAAGTTAAAAAAGAAAATAACCCCAACACCAAGTATAGTAATGCAAAGAACCATTAAGAATCTGTCATTAAACTGAAATTCACACAAACATACAATCACAAATTTCAGTAGTTTAGGCTGCAAGTTTGAAGACTATGCAAATATATACAAAAATAGTAACTCTAGATTCAAGAATACGGTCTTTCCCAATGCTAAATCCATACTCTAACGCAGCCTGGGCGTCCCTCTAGTTCCTAACGTCGACTTTATACAGTTTCAAAGTTGTGTCAAGTTGATCCCTATTAACCCCATATGTATATATGTAGCTGAATTAAAGGACACTAAAATTCATTCTTGGCATATACACAAAAATGTCTGCTCAGAGTCCATTTAAAATATTTTTAAAGTTTAAATGATTTTTTGGTTTAATTTCTATTTCTGCATAGACACAGAAGTTTCTACTAATAAAAAGACTAGTGTTTTATATGATTCTCTCTTTTTAAAGTCTTAAACTGCTATCGACATTGGTTCATGGAGTCCCATTTTCTCCCGTCTTTATCACAAACTTTGTTTTTAAGGATCCATTCATGCAGAGACAACAGCACTGAGCACCAGTCTTTCACGGTTAGGCTCAACTCTACGGAACCTGGGAGCAGTGCAGGCCACTGAATTCCCTGAGCAGTGTGCATACAGGACAAGGAACAGAGGCAAGCTGCACGAACATTCTCGCAATCAACCTGGGAATGGTCAGAACTGGATGTCAAACACAATTTTGTCTTCATAAAGGGCGATGACCAGCATGATGGCAAATCCAAACAGCAGTCCTAAGTTCTGCAGGACGAACTGCCCTACTGGACAGAAGCCATGCTCCTCGTTGTCGCCGTCACCGTGCAGCATTTCCGGGAGCTGGAAGACAGGTGTTAACAAGGCATTTAAAACACAGACGGAAGGAAGCGTCTCCGTCTGCTTCTAGTAAGACGGCTCTCGTTACGTCGTTTCTCTTCCTGCCTGTAGTTTTTATTGTCATAAAAACCTTTCCTTCGAACTTCCACTAATATTGAAGCATAAACCATACACAGAACATCTCACAGGAATGTACTCTGGATTCCTGTCTGTGGGGCTAGAATAATGCTGGGTCTCTGCCACTGAAATTTTATTCTGAATGCCAACACAGTCACCATAAGCACAGTAAAGAGCCGACCAGCATCTACTGGGACACAGCACTTAGGCATATTCACAGGTGAGGCTGGAGGTGGAGCTCTGGGGTACAGCCTGCCTGGCATTCTTGAGGACCCTTGTTTGGGATGAACATAAGTCTGTTTCTCTCTAAGTCTGTTTTTCTGTCTCTGTCTCTGTCTCTCTCTCTCTCTCTCTTAAAAATTATTTCCATAGTAGTTAGCACTGCCCAAAGTCCCCTAAGCAGACATTTCTATGAGGCTCCTTTAGGAACCTCAAGCAGAGACTCTACATAATGCCAATACCTGCCTGATTGGCTTCCAGTGGCTTTAGGTAAGTAATCTTCCCTAGAGTCAGGGCAGCCTTTCTAAAATCAAAATGTGGTCATGTTATTCTACTGCTGTAGCCTTCTCAGGGTTTTCTTTAATTCACAAGTGGCATATGTAATTATCATTTTAAAATGTTTAAATTAAAATGTATTTCATTTACTTATTGTGAGTGAGAGTAAGTGTGTGTGTGAGTGAGTGAGAGAGAGAGAGAGAGAGAGAGAGAGAGAGAGAGAGAGAGAGAGTGCACTGTGGCATCAGAGGGCAACGTGCAGTAAGTGTGGTTCTCTGCATCCACCCTGAGAACTTGGGGTGTTCCCGAGAGTTGCACCAGGGAGCTCGGGTCACCAGGTTTGGTGGCAAGTGCCTTTACCTGCCCAGTTCTCAATGGCCCTGGATATTATCTTTAAGTAATTTTTCCTGCTAGTTAGAAAGAGCATCATTTTGTGTTAATAATATGCTAGAAAATATATGCAGGGAGCATGTTGCCGTCTGTCAACGTCAGAGGGTCGGAGCCGTCTGCGTCCTTGCAGAGAACAGACCGTCTGTTCTTGTCTGCGTGCTGACTGTACGATGACCGTCACCTCCTATTACCTCCTCGGAGCACACATGCTTACTCTACAGATGACGTCACCTCCTATTAGCTCCTCGGAGCACACTCTCCCGAGGAGAACTAGTGGTCGGAAGAGTTCTGTTATCCTGACTGAGGACTTCATGAACCTCATCCTCTTGCTGCCAATAACCCTTGCAACCCTTTCACGCTAAGCCCAGATTTCCTGTTGGTAAGAAACACAACGACGCCCCTCTCAGTCAGTGTCTCTGCAGTTCCAAATACAGTGCATGACTCTGAACCAAGCTGGGGAGAAGCAGGGAGGAGTTTGGGAGAGGTTCAAAATATACTGTATAAAATTGTCAAAGAATAAACAAAAACATTATTAAAAAGCCCACCAATTCTTACTGTAAATTTTTTTCTTATCTCTAGCTTCCTAGTACAAGGATCAGAGCATCTTCATTCCAGTGGCAGATGACAACTAATAATAGTGACAATACTGCTTGTCCCCCTGGAGCTGTCTCCGTGTGGGCGACGACGCAGTAGCTTGAGAAATGCAGTCAAATGCTCAGTCTGCTACCCACAGCGGAAGCCACCAGTGCCAAGGAGAGGAAGCAGAGCGGGGACGCACGAGCTCCGAGGAGCAGGCTCACAGTGCTCACAGTGCACACAGGCTGCCTGAGACACGAGAAGCCAGGCACAGAGGGGCCGCAAGAAGCCGGAGTGTCTCCCCTGGAGAGTTCTCAACGGCACAGAAAGAGGAGACGACCGCAGGGGTCAGGAGAGGGTGAAGCGAGCACAGTGATGGAGGGTCACACAACACTGCAGGCCAAGACCTGAGGTCAGTGTAAGGACTGGGGGGCGCTCTTCTTAGAGGGGACTGGAAGTTTTGAGACTGTGTGCGGAACCCTGCCAGGAAGAAAGGTCAAAGAGTGTCTAGTCACAAGGTAAAACGAAACCTCCAGAACCTGACAACCCCAGGGAAGAACTGTCAACGGATTTGGAATAGTGGAGTAAATGAAAATGAAAGCGCTGCTGCCATAATTCAGGCGAAGTCAGACACCCAGACCGGCATGTGCACAGGACCCTTCCTTCTTCTTGGCCACAAAGACCCTCAAAAGATTCTCAAAACAGTGACCAGATGCCCCACCCCACATCACAAGGTCTCCAGAGAGAATTCTTTACTTGTATCTCTAAATACTGCTATTACTTGAGTTGTGACAATAGCTGATTAGAAATTTTCAGCATCTCCAAGAAATCTTTGTAAGGTAAATGCCTTTCCCTGATTATTATTTACATTGTCACAGTCTTTAAAACTGGCCAGAGTCTTAAAAAAAAAAAAAAAAAAAAAAAAAAAAAAAGTGAAGTTTCCAACCACTTCCAAAGATGTCTTCCATTTCTGGACGCTGCATTCTATTTGCAAGTTTAGTATAATAGAAAAAGATATTGAAAGCATCTTACCATATCCACCAAGGCCACATAGAGGAACATGCCTGCTGTGATTGCGAAGATCCAGAGTGTGATGTTGTTGGCATACTGACCCACAGCTGTGCCGATGAGCATTCCTATGTAAGCCATCATGGCTGAGAGCAGGTTGTACACAATCGCTTGCTTTACAGTCATGCCTGCTTTCAGAAGAACTGCAAAATCACCTGCAATTCAGACATCATGTGAGAATTTAAAACCACAGGATTTGAAAGTACAATTGTGAGCAGAAGAAACTATTAATAAGAAAGTTAAGAATGCATTATAAACATACATCATTAACAACACAGCAGCACAAAAGTTGTCGAGGTGACAGAATTATTCCACAATCCGGTGTGTGGTACAGTTCCGTAAGTCTGTATGTATGTGATGAGCCAACCAACTGTATATAAAAGGCCAGGTAAAAAGCCAGGTGTGGGGGTGCACGGCTGTAACCTCAGCACTAGGGAGGCAGAGACAAGTGGATCTCTGAGTTCGAGGCCAACTGGTCATGGAGATAGTTCCAGGTCAGCCAGGGACACCCAGAAAACCCTATCTTAAGAGAGAAAGGAGGGAGAGAGAGAGAGACAGACAGACACGGACACACACACACACACACAGAGACAGACAGAGGCAGAGACTGTCCAACAGCCGGATCTCACAGAGGCATTCTCTCCGTCGCGGTTCCCTCTTCTCAGATGACTACAGCTTGTGTCAAGCTGACAGAAAATGGACTGGTAGGACTGTTTCCTGATCATCCTGCAGAGCCCTGCACTGGCTGGCTCTCTCTTCTTCCCTGGGATATAGTTTAACTTTGTCCAGTCTTCTGTATGGCAAGAGCTACCTCACTCCTTTCCCCACCGATTTCTCCTGGTTTTGCTGTAATTCACCCTGAACCAACCGTGCCACCCCAAAGGGGCACCTTTCAGCAGGTATTAGAGAAGGAGGCTTCGGATGTGTCCTTCAGGTCGGTTAGGAAGCACATCGCTTCCTTTAGTTTCGGCAGTGTGGCTCAGGAAGCAGCATGATTTAATACTTCGCGAACTTAATGAACACAGGCAGAAGGACAGACTGCAGAAGGACAGACTGCACTAACGCCATCTCCCCTGCTACCACAGAGCGCGGCACGATCTACTTCACTCTTGAGTAACTAGGCGGGTGAATTAACTAGTCAAGATCCAGAGGGTGTGTGTTTGTTGAGACAGGATCTCAGGCAGCCCAAGCTAACCCTGAACTCCGAATCCTTCAGAAGGAATTGTTTTTACTTAATTCCTACAAAAATAACACACAGCTGCCTCTGTGCCTTGAGAGGATCATATCCACCCAGTGGTGTGTACAACTGTCGTTTTCTTAAAGCATGCACACTTGAGTTGTCTCAATCTCTTGGGGTCTCTCTCTGTCTCTGTCTCTCTCTCTCAACACTTAGCCTGTACTTAATTTATATTAAAACTGTTTCTTTATGTGAACTCCAGCTTTGCTTCATTAAAACGAAAGTCACAAAACGTGCTCTTGTTTTCTCTGATGCAGAGGTCTACAGATCTTTGTTAACACACATACCATGTAATCACAACTACTAACAAACTCTAGAACTGTTCTATTAGTTCCTGAGTTCCCCTGGGTCCTGCACCACTAACACAGCAAGCAACTCGCTCTGTGTTGTTACATTTCTGTCTTTTCCATAATAAATATCACATGAATGGAGTCAAACAACACGCATTTTGGGGGTCTGGGCTTTTATCACTTGCCATAATACACCACTCTACATATCAGGAAATTACTTTTATTGTTCAGCAATATTCATCTCATAGACAAATAATGCTTTATTCACCACCTGAAAGGCACTGGGGTTACTTATCATTTGGGGCAATTATGAACTCACTGTACACAGTAAAGAGGCTTCTGTATCAACTCAAATTTCACTTCTTTGGAGTAAAGCCATTCCCACCAAATACAAGACTACAGTTGTTCACATCCTTGACAGCATATAACAAACCCAGGAACTGAAATTTCACATTTATCTACTGTCTTCTTTAGTAAATATCTGTTCAAATCTTAGTCTGATTTTTTTGGGGGGTGGGGTGGGGTTGGAAGAGGTTCCCTGTCACTAAGTGAAAAGTCTTTAATATTGTGTTCCTAAAGGCCTTTTATAAATACATGTCTTCCAAACTTTCAGTCTGTGGCTTTTTCTCACTCTCTAAACAATGTCTGTTTTATTTTCTTAACGGGTTACGTATTTAATAATGTGCCTAAGAAGAGTTTACTCACCCAGACACAGAGACACTGTGTGGACTAACAGCTTATTTTGAGTTGATTTTGTTCACGGTGTGAGGTGTGAATCACACCGCTTCTGACAGCTTGTTTTGGCAGTAAACATCCTATACTGAAGCATCATTTGCTGAGCCCTGTCTGGAATTTTTTTTGTACCTCTGTTGAAAATAAAATTCAATATACATGGAGACACTAAGCTACGTGATTTACACATCTGTCCTTTTTTCAATACCACTGTTTTGGGCATGTGGCTAAACCAAGTTTCAAATCAATCTGCTGTCATTTTTCAAAAATTTCTAGATGTCAAATTGTTTCCTTTTCACATAAATGTTTTAAGAAGCTCATTAATCTCTGTCAATGAAGCTGCTGTTGTTCTGGGTGCTGGGGATCAAGAAAAAATACAGAACAGAACAGATTTAAGCTCACTACTTCATGCTTTTTGATGCAAGTGGAACCATCTTATAGACTCTGTATAAAGTGAAATATCTCACTTAAAACTATTTGCTCTTGCTAGGTGGTAGTGGCTCATGCCTTTAATCCCAGCACTTGGGAGGTAGAAGCAGACAAATTCTCTGTGAATTCTAGGCCAGCCTGGTCAACAGAGCAAGTTCCAGGACAACCAAGGTTACACAGAGAAGCCCGTCTCAAAAAAACCTAAAAACAAAACAAAACAAAGCAAAAAAATAAAAACAACCCTTTTCTCTAGTTTTATTTCGGGCTGTAAAGAGTCTGAGGTTTTGCATATTTACCCAGCTTCCTGTGCAGTAAGAGCCTGTGAAAGTCTTATAACTAAATCAAAGGATTCCCTACAAGTTGAGATTAGATGGAGCAGGCCTGTCTTCATGAGGTAAATCAGCACTCTTTTCTTCCTGCTGATGAGGGTTTTAAACAGATGAGCTGTGTCTGCCAAAGCTGCTAATGAATATGGTCTAGTACTGTGGTTACTGACAATGATTACTGGGGTGTTTTAAGAGTTTACTTTGATGGTCTTTACTCTTTATTACTGTGTATCTAAAATTTCAATGGGCTAGAGATAGCCCTGTGGTTAAGAACACCGAGTGCTCTTCCAGGGTACCTGGGTTTGATTCCCAGAACACACATGGTAGTTCACAACCATTGGTGACTCCAGAGTCAGAGGGTCCAACACACTCTTCTGACCTCCTTGGGCATCAGACATGTGGATGGTGCATAGAAACAGATGCAGGTAAAACACCTACACATAAAAAATGAATGGATAAAAACTAAAAGGAAACTCTATGTACATCTATATGGTGAATGGCCAACTTTCCTTAGACAACTACACAATGTTACAGAGAATTTATTTTGAATTAAATTTAATCACTGATAAACCTGAGGGGATGGGAAAACATGACAGCACCGCACCTTACCTGAGATGAATCCTAAAATTATGATTCATTTGTCAAAATGTAGCAGAACGTTTAACTATGCAAAGATGGTTGCATTTGTTTAACTATGTACAGAAGTGTTGCATTTGTTTACATTGTGGAATATTTATTTAACTATGTAAAGATGTGTTGCTGTTTTACCTTGTCTGCCTAAGGCACCTGATTGGTCTAATAAAAAGCTGAGTGGCCAACAGTGAGGGAGGAGGTATAGGTGGGACTTCTGGGCAGGGAGAGGAAGTAGGAGGAATTTAGACTCAAGGAAGAAAGAAAAGCAGACGCCAAGGAGACACCAGGGGAGAACCAGCCAGACACAGAGGAAGCAGGAAAGCAGGACACACAGAACGAAAGACAGGTAAAAAGCCCTGAGGCAAAATGTGCATGAATAGAAACAGGTTACATTAAGTTAAAAGAACCAGTGGGACAAGCCTAAGCTAAGGCCGAGTATTCATAATTAATAATAAGTCTTGTGTCTTTATTTGGAAGCTGGTTGGCAGTCCAAAGAAAAATCCAACTATATCAAAATATGATTTTCTTGATGCCAAAACACACAGCTCAGAATCAGTAGGGGAGTTTGGGCCAGGCATAGTGGTACATGCCTCTAATCCCAACACTTGGGAGGTGAGGCAGGATGGACACAAGTTTGAGACTCGCCTAGTCTACACAGCAAGTTCCAGGCCTGACAGGGCAAATGGTAAGGTCCTGTCTCACCAAAACAAAACAAATCCCCAAATCTTTGTTTTTAGAATATATAACAACAATTATAAAATAAACATAAGACAATGATTATCCACAAGACAGAGAAACTGAAGGGGACAGGAAGATAAGAACCTGCACAAAATATTTTGGATATTGGAATTATAGTACACACTGTGAGCAAGAAAACATTATAAAAATAGGGAAAAAAAATGCCGGGCGTTGGTGGCGCACGCCTTTAATCCCAGCACTCGGGAGGCAGAGCCAGGCGGATCTCTGTGAGTTCGAGGCCAGCCTGGGCTACCAAGTGAGTTCCAGGAAAGGCGCAAAGCTACACAGAGAAACCCTGTCTCGAAAAACCAAAAAAAAAAAAAAAATAGGGAAAAAAGTATTTTGAGGGCTCTACTTTATTAAAATCATGTAAGAATAATCACACACACACACACACACACACACACACACACACACACACACACACACACACAACTGTCCAAACACCTAACTTTTTAGTTGAAAAAAGAAAGGATTAGAGGTTAATGATTATTCTAGAGCCCGTCAGTGAGAGTCAGGACCACTTTCCAGTTTCTCTAATAACCATCCACGCACCCAAGTCTAAAGTCTAATAACATTCTGGTTACTGTTTGGACAACGACGTGATCTCTCCATCATCTGTGAAGAAATCATTGTCTTAGGTTCCTGAAGTTCAATTTTCAATTATGTAGTAGCAAACTTTACCCTGCGTCTTTAAGAAAATATAATGTGCTCGGTGGCGGCGGCGCACGCCTTTAATCCCAGCACTCAGGAGGCAGAGGCAGGCGGATATTTGTGAGCTGTGAGTTCCAAGACAGGCTCCAAAGCTACACAGAGAAACCCTGTTTTGAAAAACCAAAACCAAACGAACAAAAGAAAAGATAATGTATATGATAAATGAAATAAAACAAAATAAAAAGGAGCTAATACCATAATCAGGCATTTGAGAAACACTTTTATGATCATCAACCTAGCTTCTTTGATGAAGCAGGTACTTTCAGTCTTACACTGGGATGCACTTGGCCGTCAATGGCACTCCACACTTGCCAATAGATTTTCTGTCTCAACATTTCTACTTTAATGCACTTTACAGTGAAGAAGGCCTAGATGTGATGAAAGCCGGTAGGAATGTGAGGCTCATACCTAATTCATGTGGCAGCTCATGACAGAAGACGGCTATTGAAGTACTGATTCCTCCCGTCAGTCCAGCACTAAAAGCTGCCCCTGCAAAGGATCATGAACACAGCGAACAGTAAGTGAGGTTCAGGGCTCCTGGTTCTCCCACTCTTGTTTGTGAGATGTTCCTTCTATCTAAATTCATTTCATACTCTATTCACCCACACTACACATCACAGCTTTTGAACATACACTGGTATATAAGATCTCACTCCACTAGCAGAAGTCTGTATTCTTTATTATCAACAGCTACTATGGGTATAAATACTGTGGTTATAACTTTCTGCTTTCTGAAAGAAACCAAAGCCTATTTCTGATTAATAAAATTTAGATCCCAAAAAGACCTATGTCCTGGTCACAGTTCATGTTTTCTATCAGTCACTAGTTCACACTACAGCAACAGCATACGCAGCTCATATCCATCTACAGTAGGTGAATTTGCTGTGGTGGGTTTTTAATATGAACTTTTCTTCACTTTTCCAAAGCTGTGAAAACTGTATTAAACCCAAGGCTGACATTGCACTGGTCTCTTGTGGGTGTCTCTATGCACATGAAATGCGATGTTAAAGAGGCAGTGAGCTCACTGCACTTTAAAGAGAAAGCAAGTTATTTAAGAACTGGACTACAGATGCTGGCTTAGCGCCAGAAAAACAAAAACTACTAAAATTTCATCTTCTACTTCCAAATACCACTTTCTTTGGAGAAAAACAAACGGCCATAATGTATAGCAAGACATTTAAAAATTCTAGGTAAAATTTAGCCTTATCGATTGTCGTTCCTAAGATTAGGAGAAACTTAGTAGAAAAAGGAAAGCCTGCTCAAAGAATAAATGACGATGCCAGCTTCCCGACGCTCACCAATGGCCAGCCCGTCGCTGAAGTTGTGGATGCCGTCCCCCATGATCACCATCCAGGCGATGTTGGCGATGCCGGTTTCCTTCAGGTCGGAGCCCGAGTGGCAGGGGCCGTGGGAGTGGTGGGAGTGCTTGTGACGCGGGTGGCTGTGCTTCCTCAACACGGCCTTGGCCTCCGCGTGGTGGTTGTGAGAAGTCCCGTGGATCTCATGCTCGTGAATGGTGTGTAACCCATCACTGTGGGAACGGGCCATGATTTTCTCCTCCTCCACACTCAGGAAATTTTTAGGAGGGGATTCTTGTTGGCCCTCTAAATCCGTCAGTTCAGTCTCATTCAGTCGATCTTCAGACACAACCGAGTCATCAGTCCCTACACGAAAAGAAAGGATAAGGCGGATCTAGCAGATGCATTCACGTGTGCTAATTTAAACCTGGGCAGGACAGCAGCACAAAGGGCACCGCTTAAGTGAATGCATTTAGTCTCAAGTGACTATCTTTCCCTAAAATATTTTAGAAGTCATTCCACCAGACATTTTCTAAAGTCTATCAGCTGAAATTTAAACAACTTGCCCAAGTCAGTTAGCTGATGGCAAAGTTCTCTACACATGTGCTCTACCAATGATAATGCTACCTAGAGATCTTTGTTGAAATGTGCTGATGACATTTGACACATCATTTAAAAATAACTATTTTCCAGCACTCTTTTTTTATGACAAAGATCTGAATAACTGTCCTTCGAGAGAGTTCCACAGCTAGGGAAGGCTGCCATCCATGCTGATAGTCACTGACACACTGAGGGAAAGAGAAACCCAAATGTCACCTGAAACACTGGGTTAAGAAGATCCTTGCTTTTTCTCTGAAAACTGTCTGAGCGTCTTCGTTCTGTTAGATACAAGGGTAAGCCACTCTCCTCTAACCACAGAGGCAACTTTCCATTTTTCTTCTCTACCCAACTGCACAAAAAGGAAACTGTATACTGTCAAGAAATAGTACCCCTTGAGGGTACGGTAATCCATACCTGCAAACTCAGCACCAGGAAGGCCCAGACAGGGGGATGGCACTATCTAGCTAACACTATCACAGAAGACTGTCTCATTTTGGAGGTTATTCTGGTTGTGACAAAGAATGGCTTAGCATTTTACGTCTTCTTTTTGATATATTGGAACAGAGCAGCCTTGCTAAGTAGCCCAGGCTGGCCTTAAACTGAAGATCTTCCTGCCCCAGCCTCCCTGATGCTCAGATTATGGGTGAGTGTCATCATACTGACTTTTTTTTGTTTCACTCCTGTATTTTTAAATTACGAAGTGGAAAGCTTTCCTTGCTTCTAATATATCTAGTCCACAGCATGTGCAGCACTGGAATTAACTAAAGTGAAAATGAATAAAATTACAAGACACACTCACATTTAAGGAAGAACGCATTAGGAAAACCACAAAGAAAAGAAATTTCAAACACACTGTATGGGAACATGGCGCCCAACGTGTTGGCAAGAGTTTCCACCTAAAACCTGAAAAAAAAGATTCTGAAACGGAGCTAAAAACAGCTTCCTGATTATCTCTCTCAAATGGGCGGCAGCTTGCCGGTTTGAACTACTGGTGTGTTCCTAGCGTGCTGTATGGCGGGAATGAGGCCTCTGCAAATGGCACATTAAGTTGCATGGTGGATTTGGCCTTTGCTAGTACAAGGCAAAAAGGGTTTCTGGGCTACACGGTGCTTGGATAAAAGCACAGACCCACGATGGCTCCCAGAGCTGGTGGTAAACGGACCACCGCCATGTTGGGAAGCTGAGGTGGGCGGAGTCGGCAGCCTTAGCACCGTTTCAGCTTACAAATGCTGCAGTTTAAAGCAATAGATTCACAATAAGACAGATTCAGATGGAATAAGACTTTAAATGCTTTACAATGTGTGTAAAAATGTACATAGGCTTGGAAGAGAGAGGAAAAGGAACATAGACAGTTATATAAAGAAATAGAAAGTTTAAAAAAAATAAAGTCTTTAAAGAGAAAGTAAAAGTAATATAAAAAATAAGCCATGTAAAGATGGATATCACACAGAGAGTCTGGATTATATTGTCTTTGGGATTTTTAACTGCAGAAAGACATGTGATTGTAAAGACTGCTCAGTTAAATCAATGTGTATATTTCAAAGGTATTTCAATTTTGAAATTTATGTCTAAGGATGTGTTGCTTTGGAAAGGAAACTCTAATTTTGTTTTCACAGAAAGTCAGAGGCTATGGATTTGTTCCAGATTAAGATACATCAGGTTTGACCAGCCAAGACCCCCTGAAAGGTCTCCGATGACACCATGGCCCAGATGATCCAACATCCAGAATCGTTTCAAGGCAACTGGCTCAGATGATACAGTCTCACGGACTACTCCATGAACCTGAAATTTTCTTTGTGTCCCCATGAGATGCTGCGCCCCCCTCCAGCAGGAAGTAGTAAGAGAAGCTACGCCCAAATTCCCAAATATACCAAGCTGGCTTTAAAGATGTGTAAAAGTTAAAACCTTCCTTTTTTAAAAAAAGAAAAGGGGAAGTGCTGTGGGATGTTCTGTATGTCCTGTGGGAGCCCTTCTTGGGTTCTTTGTGGCGTTACCCAGCAGGTCCGCATAGAGGATGATTAGGACCATGGGCCTGAGTGCAGGTGTCTGAGATGGTCTGCACTTGGCTGTGCTGGGGGATGGTCTGTATGTCAAGTTGTTCTGATTGATCAATAAATAAAACCTGATCGGCTGTGGCTAGGCAGGAAGGATAGGCGGGACTAACAGAGAGGAGAAATAAAAGGACAGGAAGGCAGAAGGACTGACTGCCAGATGCCGCCAGCACAAGAAGCATGTGAAGATGCTGGTAAGCCACGAGCCACGTGGCAAGGTATAGATTTCTAGAAATGGGTTACTTTAAGATATAAGAAAAGTTAGCAAGAAGCCTGCCACGGCCATACAGTTTGTATGCAATATAAGTCTCTGTGTTTGCTTGGTTGGGTCTGAGCGGCTGTGGGATTGGCGGGTGACAAAGATTTGTCCTGACTGTGGGCAAGGCAGGAAAACTCTAGCAACAGGAACAATTATTCAATTTTTTCTATTTTAAGTTTCTCATTGGAATTGTTGGCTACCAGCAAGTGGCTTGAGTTGGAGCCAGTCAGCATCCGGTGTGCTGTTTATCTTATGATCCGAAAGCTTCCTTCCGATAGCCGATTCTTCTGTGCTCTGCTTCATAAACCATTTCTGTTTGCCCTGTGGGAGGGAAAACAACTGGTATTAGTGTAAAATCTACAGCCATAACTAGTAACAATAACAATATAACCTTATTAACACCCATCTGCGGGCAATTGGTGTGTTAACATTATACATAATTATTTTTTTTAATTGACCACTACATTTTTATTTAATGTCCAGTCTGTGTGTTTACATGCATGCCATAATATGTGTGTGGAGGTCAGAGGGTAAATTGAGGGACTCTCTCCTTCTACCATATGGGTGTGGAGTATAAAACTCAGGTTATCAGGCTTAGCCACAAGCTCCTTTACCCACTGACTCAGCTCATCTCCTTTGAGAACAGAATGCACAGCATTAAACTATTACAGAACCCAACATTACACATCACAACACCATGTGAAATACTGGGTGTAGTTCCTCTGTAGTACTATCAAGTAGCAGAAACAGTTTCCTAATGTTCATGCTTATTTTCTCACTACGAGTGTGGTGCAATGGAAAGTCAAGCCTAAGCCAGATCCCTCAGTCTGCAGCCTGTTTCTGACGCACAAGCCTAAGTTTATTAACACAGAGCACACAGCAACCGACCTGCAAAACGGAAGCAAGCGTGAGGATTTAGTGGGGTGACACATGACAACCACTGCTTCTGAACAGCATGGAAATAAAGACACTGAATATAATTTAATCCTCAACTACTTAACGTACAAACTGCTGCACCTCATAGATTGGGCTTGAATTCTTCTCTCCTGACTTAGCAGTGTGGCTTTTTACTACGTACTTTTGTCACTAATCACCAATAAGGAAGACTGACTAGACTTCCTGCTTTCCTCTGATGTCAGTTTTAAAAGTATTTACTCTAGAACACTGAAAACGAGTTGAGGCCTCTCTGGAAGTGCTTACTGCCTGGCACCTTCAGGATGGTTTGAGTCACGTGTGTGATCACTCTAACTGCTGTGTACATGCTCGGACGGCTGGCTGTGCCTGACTCGGTCTCCAATTACAGGCACTATCCATTTCCTCTTTCCCTGTGTGAGCACTCTGCTCTAGTCCTAAGGACATGGATCTACCGGGGCCTAGACTTTTGGCTGGCCTTGACCAACAGAATGCAGTACATCTGTAATATAGTTTTCACTGTAGTCAGGGGCTTTTTTTCTTCTTTTGTGTATGTGGACATGCATGTGTGGGTGCATTCATGTGGATGAACATGTGGGTGCCTATCTGTAGAGGCCAGAAGTCCATCTCAGGTACTGCTCCTCAGGAGTCATCCACTGAACATTGTTCTACCCGCTCCCTTTTTTTTTTTTTTTGGTATTTGGTCTCTCATTGGCCTGGAACTTGCCTGTTAGGCTAGCCTGGCTGGCCAGTGAGCCAGCTCCCCCTGCTGGGATTACAGGTGTGCACCACCATGACCAGATGTCGTGTGGGTTGTGAAGCCTGAATGTGGGTTCTGCTTGCATGGCAAGCACTCCACTGGCTGTCGTGTCTTCCTGGCACTTTGTTCTATTTCATTTATGTATGAACATCCTTTCCTTTAAAAATACACAGTAATCGCCAGGCGATGGTGGTGGCGCACGCCTTTAATCCCAGCACTCAGGAGGCAGAGGCAGGCGGATCTCTGTGAGTTTGAGGCCAGCCTGGTCTACAGCGTTAGTTCCAGGACAACCAGAGATACATAGAGAAATCCTGTCTTGAAAAAGCAGAACAAACAAACAAAAACCATAGTTAATTATACTTATTGATGGAGTTCAGTTTGGTGTTTTTTTTTTTTTTTTTTTTTGGTTTTTCGAGACAGGGTTTCTCTGTGTAGCTTTGCGCCTTTTCCTGGGACTCACTTGGTAGCCCAGGCTGGCCTCGAACTCACAGAGATCCACCTGGCTCTGCCTCCCGAGTGCTGGGATTAAAGGCGTGCGCCACCACCGCCCGGCCAGTTTGGTGTTTTGAAACATGCACCCAGTATGTACTGACCAAAGCAGGGTAATCAATTAGTATTTCCCCCTCTTTATCATATATTGATGATTGAAAGCCTTTGTGATCCTCTCTTCAGGATCTTCATGAACTACAGCGTGCAGGATTTGTCTTTCTCGGTCTGGCATAGTTTACTCACCATAACTTCCAGTCCCATGCATCTTGATAAGATTTTACTTTTCTTTGGTTGCAAACACTCTTTTCTGCATCTATACTGGCTTCTTCTCCATTCATAAGGGCTGATCCCTTATTTAAGGAACTGTGAGTGATGCAGCAAGAAACCTGGATGTGCAGGTACTGTTTGTAAGCTGATTTCATTTTTGTTAGGCATATGCAGAAGTGGGACAGCTGGTTTCCATGGCAGATCTATTTTTCAGTTTGTGAAAGAACCTCTATCCCTCTCCATAGTAATGAGCAGTTTATGTTGCCACCAACACTGTGAGTCACTGTTCCACACTGTGAACAGAAGACCACTGTCCTGACCCTCGCCATCCTGACTGGGTGAGATGGTAACTCATTACAGTTACTTTGTTCTTCTTGGAGTAGTTGGAGCTGGAGCCCAGGGACTCCCACACTGTGCATACAGTCCACAATAAACTGCCCTCCTCCTCCAAGGCTTAGGAAGTTGCTTGCTGTTTCATGTATTTCTCTGCAATTTATATTTCTTGAGAATTCTATTCATATCATTGGCCAATTCTAACATTTAAAAAATTATTCATTAAATGATAAATTAAAAAAATAAAAGCTATATATCCATAGGCTGCTATGTTGTATTTTAATCCAGGGATACACTGCATGTCTAAAGCTGGTTAAGCTTATTATCATCTCAAGCACTTACCATCTCTTTGTAGAAAGAATATCCCTTGTAGTGTTTTAAACTTGTAGCTTTTTATTAACGTTGCTTATTGTCAACCTACTGTGCAACTGCTCAGTGGAGCTGTCCTTCCTGTCTGACTGTAACTTAGTAGTCACTGGTCAATACGTCCCCATCCCTGACCTCTGCTATCCTCAGCCTCTGGTGACCACATTCTACTCTCAGCTCCTAGGAGACAACTTAAGAGTCCTCAGATGGAAGAGCACCCAGTGCCCACCTTTCTATGCCTAATTCCCTTTACTTGAACAACTCTAGTTCTGTCTACCTTGTTGCATCTAGCAGTCTACATTCTTTCCGTGTATAAATAGTATCCCACGGTGCCATATGCTACACGTTCGATTTCCATTGACATGGAATGCATAGACTATTTCCATTTCCTGGCCTTTGTGCCACACCAACACTGGCTTGCTGATGTTCCCATGACACACTAACTTCGCTTCCTTTGGATATGTATCTAGTAGTGGGATTGTGGATCCTATGGCGAGTTTATTTTTAATTTTCTGGGGAACCTACAGACAGCTCTCATAATGGCTACGGCATTTTTACGTCTTCCTATGGTATACAGATTCCCTTTCTCCACGTCCTCCCTCACCAGCATTTGTTATCTTTAAATCCCCCCCCCCCCACCTTCCTTCTTCTCTTTTTATTTTATTTATTTTTTTGGTCACTAGTTACTACTGGAGAGATTTCCTATTGTGGGTTTTTTGTTTGTTTTTTCAATGCTGGGGAGGAACCCCAGGAGCAAGCCAGGTGTGTTCCTCTAGGCTATACCCCTGGCTTTCACCATGATTCTGGCTTGTATCTGCTGATTAGTAGTGTTGACTGTGTCCAACAGACATGCCTATCTGGCTTAAGTATCTCTAAGTGCTTTTCAGTTCCTTATTCAGGACATCAGTCCCATTAGATGATCATTTTCAGACTTTCTCCTGTTCTGTAGGCTGTTTCCTGTGCTGTGTGGGAGGCTTTTACATTTACTGTAACAACACTAATCAATTTTTGCTTTTATTTCCAGTATCATACTTTAAAAAAAAAAAAATCACAGTTTAGAGCAATAACTTGGAATGTTTCCCTCGTTTCCTCCTAACAGTTTTAGGCTCTCAGGTCTCTGATTTCTGTAGGAGGTGTGAGATGAGTGTCTAGCTTCAACCTTTTGCTTGAGGAGTTCTAGCACTGTTACTACAGGCTTGGTCACGTGACTCTGCAGGCTCTCCTGAAGTCCTAACTGGGAGCCTTCCGCCTTCTGACTTTGTTCTGCTGTTTCCAACAGCTTTGGCTCTGGGGATCTTTTATGAATTTTAGAAATGTTTTCTCTAGTTCTATGAAGACTGCCATTAACCACTTTGCTTTCATTGAATCTGCAGCTTGGACTGTCTTAAGAACATTTTAACAATATTAACTCTGAAGGGAGGTCTTCCCTATTTACCCCCTTCAACCTGTAGCTCCTTTCTCAGGAGGCTCATGTCAAATTTTTGTCAGCTGAAGCCTAAAACTTTCCTGAATGCAGCATTTATTGGTTCTGCTTTTCTTTTGGTAGAATTTTTAGGTTTTCCTGTGAACAGAATCATATCTTCTACAAATAGGAATGATGTGAACTCCTGTATCCTTCATGTGGGCCTTCTGTTATTACTTTCTCTTCTCTGACCACCAAACCTAAAATTTCTAGTATCACATTGTTGTTCTGAATCAGAAAGGACAACATTCACAGCTTTCCCCTAAAACCAAACTGTTTAGTTTTGTTTAATCATGAAAGAATACTGATTTTCCTGCATCTACTGAGAGGATCATATGGTCTTCATGTGATGGCGTGTTCAACGCCTGCAGATGTTTCACCTGACACTTACCAGGTCTCACCGACTCTCGTATGTGATGTCACTTAAACACTTCCCATCATCCCTCCTACTTGCCGTTCTCTGCGCTGGGACCCTGGTCCAAGCCCCTGTTACCCGCTTTCTAAATTACCCCGCAGTGTGATGTTCCATCCACAGCTTGTCTCCCTCCAGCCAGCCCTGCTCTAGCATTCTGGTCACCACTTTGCTGCCCCTCGTCTGCTGGAAATCATTATTGTACCTTTCAAAGGTAATGTATAATTAGATCCATTTCATTTTCTCTGAAGTTCATCCTTCCCAGATTCTTTTACCATAACAATACCAAATTCCACAGATATTTTTCTGAGATTCTCATCTTAGTCCTCCTCTGAAGACAAGCAATAAAAACTAAAGTACATGATCTGAAATGTGATATGAAAATAAAGATAAGAAACAACATGGACTTGTTTAGATGGTAACTGAAGATCCTGAAGACCAAAGACAGTCACACAACTCACGTCTGTGTGAACTAGAGTCACTCCCTTGATCGGATCGGAGGTCTCTTCCAAGTCTACTTTGTTTGTCTCAGAGGAATACATACAAAAGTGTGTGTGTGTGTGTGTGTGTGTTTGTGCAGATGCACACACACAAACAAAATTATAAATATCCAGAGGACTGGAAAGAAAAGATTACATTTGGAATTAACAAGATAGAAGAAATTTGTGACGCCTGTCCATTTGTGGCAAGTTTTACTTAGATATAATACATTGGGGCTATCTGTGTGTCATTACCTCAAACGGATCACTCACATGTACTGTGATATACTGTTAGGCTAATGTGAACCAGGGTGAACAGGCTTAAACCACAGCAAATGGTAGTAGCTTTAAAGCAACTTTCTGACATTTTCATATGTCCGACATCAGACACCGACAGCTGAAGGACAATCAAGGTTGTGGAGCATCTTTTCCCATGGGGGGTTTCAGTATTAAAAAGAATTACAGCTTCCATCATTCCTGTCTGCTGTTACCCAAGGGGCTCCTGTTATCCTGACCCCTCCCTTCCCTCTGGTTTTTCTGAGACAGTGTTGTACAAAACACTTCACTGTCAGGTAATACAATGAAAGTCACTAAAAATGAAAGAGAAGACTGAGGAGATCTGTTTCCTCACACATTCTGATAACAAAACTGATCAGCAGCTTCCCTGCTCTACTTAAATTACTAGGGATGATGAAATACAGCTATCTCAGACACTGCTGTACCTTCATATAAATGTCACAGTGAATGTAATGACAAAGGGACAAAGGTCAGAGGCAGGACCAAAGGGCAGAGACGACAGACACACCAGCACCATACTAAGACAACTGTGTTCAGAAAGAGATGCTCTTTGTTTAGAACAGTACCTAATAAGACACGCATGGAAACACTTACTCTTTGCTGCTTGTAGTGCTTAAACATTCGAATGCAGTGTTCAATAATGAACAGTAAGTAAATGCCTCCTAGTGCAACAAGTCCTTTCAACACAGCATCGTATTCTTCCAGAAACTTCTTGGATTCATGTCCGTGTGAATGACCATGTCCATGCGCATGCTGATGACTGTGGTCATGTCCACCCTGAGACTATTAGACGAGAATGAAGAAAATAACTGAAATTACTTCAGATCTTCAACATAACATCTTACAGACATGGAAAGACCATCTTCTAAATTTTTAATTTTTAAACTTTTTACTGGTACATAAAACTCTCCAGATTTATTGGGTTCCTTAACTATTTTGATACATGCATGTATTATACAATATTCAAGTTATATTAAATTCCCTCAAACATTTATCATTTCTTTATGGTGAAAAGAACATCTGGAGTCCTTTCACACACACACAATCTCCACGCCTATCCTCACTGTACCCTTAGCTGCAGTCACCTCTACTAAGCTACAGAACACAGAGCTTCATCTCCCACACAACCCTATCTTGGGAACCATGACAACCAACCGCTCCCGTCCCTCTTGCCGATCAACTTCCTCTAGTGTCAACTTTTATGAGACCGAAGTTTCAGGGCCCACACATGATGTAGGAGTAGCTTTTAGATCTCAACGTGCTTCACTGATATTGTATCACATAAAGCTGTCTTCCAGTTAATTTCCTTGGCTTATTGCCTGGAAATTATTATATTTCATGATAAACAAATGCCTTCTAAGGGTTAGAAAAACACTAATGAATTAATGAAGCCAGAAGAAATAACAAAAAGTAATGAGTCCTTTGTAAACAGAAATTAATATCATCACTTAAACTACAAATATTTAGTAAAAGTAAAATAAATCAGCAACTGAGTCAAAGTGTTCACCATTGTACCCTCCAGCTAGATGCACAATCAAGACAACAGACTGCACACACTTCTTCTAATGGCGTTTTTAATATACTACAAAGATCAGATGATCTAGCACTCCTGGTCCCATTTAAAACCTAATGGTTCGATTTATTTAAAAATACTGCAATTAAATCTGTGAAAATGAGAAAAACATGCTTCAACCTATAAGAAGATACAATTCCACAAATAAAGCCAGGACCCTCTCAACACTAGCATCTTTCTATGTAACTTTTAGCAGAGTAAAAGGATTCCTTACATGGGGCAGCAGATGAAGAAGGGCATCCCCACTCATTGTCCCCACAGCCAGTGCCACAAGGAAGGTGAGGAGGAATTTGAAGCATCCTTGGTTGATGATGGGAACCAAAATCACGCCCAGCAAGGAAAGCAGGCTAATGACAGTGATAGAGATGATGCCACAGATCCACGCTGCGGGGAAACAGTCAGCATCAGTCCAACAGCACAGGAGAAACATTATAAAGAACACCAGGAGATAAGGGAGTCAAGGAGACACATCATCTTATCTAGACCACATATAAGAAACTTTGATATCACTGTGCTTCAAAACAAAACAAAAACATGATATACAGACACCATGAACATTTAAAAACTCCACTCAGTTCATACATAGTACCCACCATGGTCTACACCAGAACAGTAACTTCAAATGACTAAGCCCACCAATATTTAAACAGTCATAAAATTTTCTCACTGTTAAAAGCACAGCATACGTAATCAAGTTATTTAACAATTATAAAACTTTCCTGCATCAAGTGATTTACCTACTGTACCACAATTGAAAGTCTTGCTAACAATATGTTTAAGAAACCTACTAAATCAGCTCCAAGTGGAAGTATGTTCATATGTACAACCAAACAGTATCATAAACTATGGCTTTATTGTTATATGCGATGAATCTCCGCGCGGTGTGGTGGCACAGTCTTGTAATCTTAGCTACTTACTCCAGAGGCTGAGGTAGGAGGACTGCAAGTTAAAATTTAGACTTGGCAATCTGGCAAGACCCTAAAAAAGCCAAATAAAAAGGGCCACACCATTGTCAGGGGCAGTGGCACTTGCTAGCACGCTCGAGGCCCTGTACTGAAAGAGCACGTAGATGAGTGTGGAAATGATGCTATGACGGACATTAAATGCTCAGCTTTCCCAAAATAACTGCTTTGTGTTGTCTGTAACGCATGGTAGTCAGCATTTCATGATGGGAGTCAGTCGACAGAGTCAAAACGACAGTGAACCCTCATTAGCTAAATTAGCTAACAGAATTAATGCAACAGGTCGTCCATCACTAATGGGAAACTGTGTGGCTTACTCCCTTAACAGAGAACCACCATCAGCCAAGAATGGGAAACTAAGAAGACCAAAGGCCCACACATATAAGTAATCCTAGAGGGGATTTAGACTTAGACTCAAATTTCCAATCCTTGTGAACATTTTGAGACAACAAAGGAACAGAAACTTCATTGTTTTCCAAAAACTGTAGGTCGGAAATGTGGCAGGAACAACATGATTGCCCAAACCAAAGGATTTAAAGGAGACTCTTCCATCTAATGTTACTGCTTCCATCTAAATATACTACTCAAATTAAAACCCTGTCTCAAGGAGAAAGGCCAAGGTCAAAAGCTGATTGAATAATGATAGCAAAGTACCTCTGTTCACTGGTGATAACAATGAAATCTGTGAAAGAGCCCAAGAGTGTCAATGGCTCAAAGAAAGGGCCTCAATGTTTACTCTGATCTTATGTGTATGAGTAGTTTCTCTCCGTGTGTTATGTATTCCGTGCTGGAGGAGGCCAGAAGAGGATGTCAGATCCCCAAAACTGTTTATAGATGGCTGTAAACCACTACGTGGGAACTAGGAACTGAACCTAGTTCTTCTGCAAGAGTAGCAAGTGCTCTTAACCATTGAGCCATCTCTCCAGCCCCAAAGGACCTCGATAAATTTTATACCCCAGGTTCTGAAGTTAGTAAAGTAACAAAGTAGCTAAGCCAGCAAAGCTTTGTTAAAGCCACCAAAGCTCTCCCTAGTTTTAATTATATTCACAGGATGGGGAAAGATTAAAGAGAAACTGTACTTTTGACTAAATGAGAGAAAGCAATGTTTGTAACATAAACATCATGGAGACAAAATGTCTTCTGCAGTTCTGCTGACTCCTTTCCAAATACACATTATCCTTCACTGGCAAGGCTCCAGGCTAGAGGCAGCTTATCTCAAACAGTGACTGGAATTTAAGGGAAGCAGCAGTAAACTAACTGGGAAAACCAATATTCTAAAATACTCCCTAAGCTAGTAAATTATTGTAATTGTATATACTTACTAATGTAAATATGAAGGTCGATATACTGTCAATATATGGTAACCCAAAGTACACAATATATACCAATTAAACAACCTTGATAATGGTAACTTCCTCACTATCAGAAATGTACGTGAATCAGATTTACTTTGAACAACAACGAAACACCTCATGATTAATTACCTAAACTATCCAATAACAGTGTTTTATTTCTATACCACAGTGTCTAGGAAAATTCAAACATAAGGTAAAGATGCTAAATTAAAGTCCATTGTTTGCAAAATATCTACTTGGGTAAACCTGTTATTCACGTTTATTTTTTCTCACGTTACATTTTACACAATACATTCTATGTGTTCACTTTTGGAGTATGAACACATCTGTAATAGAAGTAAATGTCTATATTTTAATCTACAGACAATGCCATTTATTTGATGTACCATACATCTGAGATGATTAACCACTCACATAACATAATGTAAAAAAATTAATAAAATATCAGCACTGGAAGCATATTTAAAACATAAACTTATTACTTCTTGGAATTCCAAGACATAGTAAAACAACATTAATATTAATATTAATCAGTATATTTTTAACAATCTGTTCACTGAGTTGAGGTAAAGTGTAATGGTAGAGAACTAAGCATTTCCAAGTCTTGAGTTTGAATCTAGTATGAGTAAAAAGAAAAATCTGCTTGTTAAGGAGCCGAGAGAAAATCTATTACTTAAACAATAAGCTACTCAAAAGGAACACTGTCTTAGGCAATGCATCTAAAACCCTCCTGCTAACTTCTGGCTAGTAGTATCTTGGATGAGAAAAAAAAAGTCTAGGAAACATTCTATGAATTCACACAAACAGTAATGTTCTCCAATGACAATTTCAAACAGCTCTTGGTCTGCTATCCAAGAGTAAAGTAGTCAAATTAACAAAATCTAACTCAATAAACATCAAATTTTCAATATACTAATGGGTGCACTAAATGCACTATAAATGAAAATCAGTCATCAGCAGAGTAACACACACAAAACTAACCACACGCTCACGTGTAATAGCTATGGTGTTGCGGAATATTTGTTTAACTATGTAAAGATGAACTGCATTTGTATTATGTAAAGGTGTGTTGCTGTTTTACCTTGCCTGCCTAAGGCACCTGACTGGTCTAATAAAAAGCTGAACTGCCATTATCGAGGGAGGAGGTAAGTCTTCCAAGCAGGGAGAGTAAGAAGAGGAATTTAGGCTGGAAAAGAAAGAAAAAGAGATGCCAGGGAAATGCCAGGGGCCAGCCAGCCAGACTTGCAGGAAGCAGCAAAGTAGGACACACAGAATGAAAGAAAGGTAGAAAGCCCAAGGCAAATGTAGATGAATAGAAACAGGTTCAAGTAAGTCAAAAGCGGAATGAGCCTAAGCTAAGGCCCAGCATTCATGATTAATAATGAGTCTCTGTATCTTTATTTGGGAGCTGGTTGGTGGCCCAAAGAAACATCCAACTACACTATGGTACTTGCGTCTCTTCCCTCCAGAAAGAAACTCAGTGGTCTAAGAGGAGAGGAAAGAGGAAAGCTCAGTTATGATTAGAAAATCTTCAGCAGATGTGATAGCTGATAACTGAAACTCAGAAACTCTTACAATCTCACAAAGGAAAAAGTCTTCCACAATTCAATCCAGGGTCATGACTTCCCAATCTAAAGGTGCCATCCTTACTCGGAGGGCATGACATGTCCTCAGACGAGAGACAATGCCACACCTCAAGCTGATCAAAGAAAAGGATCATGTTGAAAACTTTCTTCAAATGGCTTACATGTTAATACAAAATTCAGATAAATGCACATTAAAAATGATTCAGAGGTTCTGGAGGTTTCTTGTTTATATGGCAAATGTTTATCAATTATTTGGTCAATGATCACCAACTGAAAAGCTAAAAGCAAAAAGGTTAGGATGACTTTAAACTGTGCCTTTAAAAAAGTTTCTATTTCTTAAATTAAGAAAATATATAGTATGCTTCTATATAAATATTTTAAAGGGTATCTTCAAAAGACTACTTTTGTTTGATTTTGAAACAGAGTTTCACTATGTAGACTTAGCTGGCCTGGAAGTCTTTATATAGACCAAGCTGGCCTCCAACTCTCAGAGATCTTCCTGACTCTGCCTCAAGAGAGCTGAGATGAAAGGCATGCACCACCATATCCACCTAACATAAAGTCTTTTAAAACACATCACCAACTAAAGAGTAAAAGCTTCAGCTAACTCACTGATGAGACAAATAACCTAGGACAACATCATAGCTTAACTCTTTTACATAAGTCTTGTCTTTGATTGGCAGAGGTGGAAATAAAAACACTTGCTGGCAAGGGCATGGAGAAATTAGAATTTCTGAACACTAATGGAAGATAAGCAACCTGGGTAACCCGTGTAAGAACTGTTTGGCAGTTCCTCAAAAGACTAAACCCAGACAAGCTATACAAACCAGGAATGAGCTGGAGGCAGACTCGCGGGCTTATGTATCTATGTCATGCTGCTGACACCTGGTCAGTGCCCAAATGATTATCACCAGATAACAGATGCACTTAATGGAACACTGTTCAATTCAAATGAATGATGCCCAGAAATATAGTAAGTAAAATAAGCCAGCCAGAGAAGAAAACAAATATTGCCTAACTATGTATATGAAGTATTTAGAATAGTTAAAATTTGCATAAAGAAAGTAAACTTGATCTTATTATGGGCTGGAAGAGGTGAAAATGTGGAGTTAATAAAATGCTTAATGATTAGAAGGTTTCTATTTAGGGTGATAAAGGTTTTAAATAATACACAGTGGTTGGTATATAATAATGCAAAAATAAGTAGTGAATTACACAGTTAAAATATGTTAAAGGGGGCATTCTGGGAAGACTGTGCAGCAGGAAGCACAAAGAATCTGTCCCCCATGACACTGGCAAAATCTGTCTGACCTAATACGCTGAAGCTCTATTGTCTTCAGAAGGCATATAATTTCAAAGGGAAGACCGGATGGCACAACGTGGTTGAGTTGATCAATGTCAGTTCTTAACTGTGGTAGCCACTTATCCATCACCCCTGGCTTCTCAGAGGGCTGGCATGTTATACCACCGAAGTAACACACACAAAGCATACAGGCGGTGGGCAGAAAGGATGCCCACTCCTGGAATCGGTAACCACTGACTGTGATCACAGAGTTCACAAAAGTCACATGGCCGCTGCTGCCCTTCGTCACTGTTGGCAGTGGTGCTCCTGGGGGACTAAGGGGCCAGCGCTCTTGTATTTGTTACATCTTTCTTCTTCTCTGTTTAGAAGACCAGCATTAAACACAAAGACATTCACAATAAATGTATTATGGAAATCAGAGAGTGTCCTAGCATGCCCATGGAGGAACACAGTTCAGAAAGGGTCTGAAAAGTTCCAAAAGTTGATGTGGGTGCAGAGCCACCACATAGCAAATTCAGAACAAAACAATGAAAAGTAGCAACCCTGGAGAAGGAGAATAATCTGACTTCCAGAGTTACCACATCACTAGCGTCACATGGTCACATCATCGAATGTACCAGAATTCAGAACATACAAGTAAACAGAAAAGTAAGGTGCAAAGGGACAGTAGGAGACACACACAAATCAACAGAAATCACCCTAGGGAAGAAAAACCTGACAGCACATCCTCTTTAAAACAGCTATCTTAAGGATGCTTAAAACAAACAACAATAAACTCTGCAGGTTTTATGTGTAGGCAATCAAGAAAACAATATATAAACAAAAGAGCCAGAAAACCTAAATAAAATACAAAAGGAACTCTGAAGCCAGTGAAATATAATCAATGAAATTGAGATCCACTAGAAGGACTCAAAAGCAGGTCTGAGGAGGCAGCTGAGCTGGGGAACAGGGAAATAAAACACACAGGAATAAAGCAAGCACAGCGCCAAGGTGCCTCTGGGCTGCCGTCACCATGACTGACATGGAGTTCCAGGAAGAGGAAGGAACAGCATGAGCATGTGAAGAAGAAGCATGACTAGAACGTCACAAACGTGACAGAAGGCACAGATAGAAAACTCAAAGAAAGAAGCGAGTTCAACTTGAAGATAGACCTGAAGAGATCCACACCAAGGCCCACTGTACTCAAACCCCTGAAAAAACAAGGAGGAACTTGAAAAGTCACAAGCGAAACAACTCATCCATCATACGCAAGGGCTCCCCAGTAGGAAGAGCAGCAGGTTTCTCATCAGTCTCTGACCCACTGCTGAGAATTTTCACATGGGTGTTTATAAGAACACGGGGCTCTAATCTGTTTGTGCTCTGTCTGGCTTTACTACTTACTGGGTCGCAGAATGTAGTGAAATACAGACAATAGTTTTAGAGGCTGGAAGTTGAGACGAATGGGAAACTATTGTTTAATGAGAAGAGAGTTTCAGTTCTGCAAGGTGAAGAGTTATAGAGATAGTTATTATAGCTGTATTGTTAGGAGTCTACTTAATACCAGTGAACTGTACACTTAATAATAACTAAATCAAACTGTTGTTATATTTTACTCTAACACAAAAATGGAAGAAAAATTTTCCCATTTTATTGGTTTAACTTTTAAAACATGTGGTAAAACATCTAACATAAAATTAGCAATCGATCTAAGTCCTCAGGGGAGGCCTTGCTCTGTAGGAGGTGGGAATGGGGGGTGGGCTGGGGGAAGGGGAGGGGGGCAGGAAGGGGGAGAACAAGGGAATCTGTGGCTGTTATATAGAACTGAATAGTATTTTAAAATAAAATAAAATAATAATAAAAAATTAGCAATTTTAGAATGTCACGGGGTCTAGGGACTTGCCTCAGGAGCACAAGAACCCAGGGGATAGGCAGGGCTGGTAATAACTGGTGACAGGTGGGATGGTAACAAGACACCTAACCAGGCCTGACTCTGTTTCCCTCGGAAAAATGTGGTGCTTTCAGAGAATGCTTGGCTAAATTTTATGTATCACTTGTGCTTTTCTTACTAAAGGAGGCTTCACAAAAAAATATAAGCAAGACAAATTGAGGATAATTTTGCCTGAAAGTAAGAAGAAATGGTAACAGTTAATCCACATGACAGTTCCAAATTTGAGCTAATTGTGATAAAGATGAAGACAACATTGTATTGCATAAAATTATCTCAAAGCACTCATACTTTCTTTGAGGTCACTAGACACAGGCAGTAAGGTTAATAATTTATCTACCATGAATTATCACCTATTTGTGCCAGTCCTAAAAAATAATAAAGTAAGTCATGGAGCTGGACAGATGGCTCAGTGGTTAAAAGCACTTGCTGCTCTTGCAGAGGACTTGGGTTCAATTCCCAGCACCAACATGGTGATTCACATCCATCTGTAACTGCAGTTCCAGGGGATCTGATGCCCAATTCTGGCCTCTGAGGGCACAAGGCACAGACATGGTGCACAGAAATACATGCAGGCAAAATTCCCACAAACATTAAATACATAAAAACTCAGAACCATCCAGACATCTCCCACAGGTAACAACTATCTCATGACAACCATTTCATTCAGAACCAGTGCGACCACTCCTGTCCATGTGCACAGGATAAATGTCTTCTTTCAATTGTTTACTTTAAGTTTTTCAAAACATCTCAGTTCTCTACTACTATAAATTTGCATATTCATTTTCCTAGCAAGTTACTAATCTTTTTTCATAAAAAAATAACAATTGTTTGACCCAGAAGTGTGAAGCTGTTTTGAATATTCTGTATTTAGAAATACCTTTCCAGGTTGTTCACTGATTTTTAGTTTACATAAGCTCCTAATTGTTTAAATACACCAGGGAAAAAAGCAATGGATATTTTTTTCAATTTCTAACCAAATAGTTGTGCTTTTCTAATCACAATTTATTTGGTGTAAAACACAGCTGGAAAGGTACCCTTTAGAAAACTGATACCTAGCAAGCAATATGCAAACTATTAAATACAACTAGCTAATGTTTTCTTTATTTGTACCCAAGATACCATATGTAATAAAAAGAGCTAAGTGTCTGAAGCAAGCTTCACTTCTTCCGCAAATTAGGTTGCTTGAAACGTTAAAGGTCTTCAAGCTTAGTTATTCACCAACTCCTTTTCTCATTACCAGGAGAGAAAATGCATTCTTTTAAAAAGAAGCGCTCATCTGTGGAAACTTTCTAATTAACTTGGTGCAAAGCATGTGCAAGATGGCAGTTTTCTACACTGCTTCAGCATTTTAATTGGCAGAAAATGCTTAGCAGCCTCTTCACGACCCCCCTTGGTAATTAAGCGAGGGTCAACTCTATGACTAAATGAGCCAATCTTGTGAAACAAATGATTTCTACCATGCACACTATTCAGGGTATTTGGTTTACAGCAGTCTTTGAACAAAGTTAATGAGGTAGTAGTTGAGTCACTATGGGAGATATATATAAAACAAGTTAACCTTTCTTAATGGTGCAGCAGTCATTAAAAATAATTACTAGCAGGGCATTCTCTCTAACAATTATTAACATCTATCAGAACATAATTAATTCAAGCTGCATTTCTGACAATGCTAAAAACCACCTGCAAACAACTAATCAATATTCACTAGTTGTAACATATTTGTTTTCAAAACAAGCACAATTTCCTCTAAGGCTTTTGAATTAAATAAGCTGTTAACTTCTAGTATTACTAGTTGCATACCTGTCAACAGCTTTATTTCAATATATGGATTATGGCAGTATTACATTATAGACAACACTAATTAAAAGTCCTAATTCACCACCGGCATGAAAACAAAGAATTGGAATTTTTTTTTTAGAATCCTTCAAAATGAAAACATTACTGGTTTTAACTTCAAATGAAACAATCTTATTAGGTTCCATTTCTCGCTATAAGAAAAAGTACATTTTATTTCCAATTAAGCTTAATCTCCTTTTTTGTGGCAGTAAGAGAGATGGTCTCTCATCTACAAAGAACAATATGCATGAAGTTAAGAATGAGGACAAATTAACTTCAATGTTAATTTTCAATAAATATCTTCCTGAAACACAACAGAGAACTTCTAGACTAATAATAAACTATTCATTAAATCAACATGAATGCTTGTTTTTATCCAAAGCTCTATTTACTATGTGTAGAGAGGAGACTTCTAGTCATTACCTTTAAGTAACTGAGGCCAAACAAAAACATTTATCTAAATTGCACACCTTTAATCCCAGCACACAGGAGGCAGAGGTGGGTGGGTCTCTGTGAGTTCAATGCCACCCTGGTCTACAAAGTGAGTTCCAGGACAGCCAGGGCTACACAGAGAAATCCTGTCTTGGAAAAAAACAAGATCCTCCCAAATCTCGGCTATTAGGGACACGTGGTAGATGTGTCAACAGGGAACTTGGTTGGGTAAGCTGCTGCTGAATGGTAAATTAGCACAAAATGTCTAATGTCTTCAGCTGAAACTCTGAAGAAAAGTGACATCATCAGTTGTGTGCTAAGCTTATTAAGTTGAGAAAAAAGAATGAGAGACTGGGAGGCAAGAGTAGGGAGTAAGTGAGAGGTACAGACAGCCTACAGATCGGCAAAGCAGGGGACTCTGACCTTGACACCACCGGGCACGGGACAGTGTGCACGAGAAAAAAGGAAATGCACCGGGGATGTAATGCAAAGTATGAACTGGTGTAAAGACAGGGCAACCCCATGGAGGAATTCGGGCCTCAGCTCACTTCAGAAGGCAGTGGTACAGGGATGAGCTGCCCTGCGTTTTACCAGATAACCCTCAACGTTTGGGGGCTGCCACTAGTTAAGTCTGCAAATCGTGGGCAAGCTACTTAACTTCTCTCTGCCTTGGAGTCTACCTAAAAAGAAAACAAAACCACACATGAAAAATTAAAACTAAAGCACCAACCACAAAATTTCTCTCTCAGAATTATTGCTGAAATTTAGTGGGAAATAAAAAGCATATAAGACATTTGGCATATAATACCAAAATGTCTTAATTATGCAGGTTGAACCCCAGCACAACTACCTACTACCTGACATGCTGCCTTCTAAGACTGCTAGGAGGAGTAAATGAATTGAGTTTAGAAGCTTGCCTGCAATATATGTTTACAAAGTAAATAAACTAAATTATTAATGTAATGTTGAAAACAAACAACTTCTATGCCGGAGGATCTCACTTACATTTTAGAAAATAAATCGAGATTAAGTGCCAGAAATGCCTTGCAAGGGGTAAGAACATAGGTAAGAAGGTAATGAAGCTATTTAACAATCAAACAAACAAGATGAATATAAGCAAAGGTTATAATAGAGTGCCTTGGAGTTAGAAAATGTAGACAATTAGACTCCTGATTATACAAGAGAAGGGGGGGAAAGAAGATTGTTAGAGGGAAATAAGTTCTAAATTCTATGAAAAGAATGATGCTGGATTCCAGATCCTTGAGAGTTACAAACTGTCAGGTAGCAGAGTTTTCAATGCTAGGAGCGAAGTCCTGTGACCATCACAGGGGAGCCACCTGGATATGATGGGAAAACAACCAACCAACCAGCCTAGGAGCAGTCTGCAAACAGTGTTGGTTTCACCCCTTCAGAACCTGGAGGAAGTAACCAGGAGGAAGTTGATAACCCAACTATGTGGCATGTCAGAGACATTCCCACTGTTTAGCTTCTAGCTTCCCATTTTACTTCTTTAAAATCCAATCACTTTGTGTTCACAAAGCCCTACTCATGCAAAAGATTAAATAATTGTAACATAAAATAACTTTAGAGGTCCCATGATGTATAGGTGCTTGTCAAAAAGATTTCTATTTCCTTTTTAATCTTGTTCTTCTCTGTCCACAGAAAATACTCCTCTATACAGCCAGGCCAGAAGAATAAAAATAAAAACATAATCAGCCTCTTCTCTCCCCCAATATTTTATATGCATATCTAAATCTGATTAGAACATTGAATCTGACACTAAAATGAAAGCAACCATTTAGTATTTCTTTTTAACTAACCTATAATTTAAGTGACAGTATACATACTATCTCAAGGAAGAAAGAAAAGTCTCTTACCTGATGCCCCTATATTTGCCTTATCTTCAGGAACCAGAGTTTTATCCTTATTTAAATCTTCAACTAAAAGTTTGTCAAAATGCTCAATACAAATTCTGCTGTCAATCTGATACAGCAACGCAGGACAAAGGTACGTAAACAGATCAGGTGAAATGGGAGAGTCGGCACCAAGACCATAGTGTTTTAACAACTGGGTGACGTTCAAACACTGCAAGGAAATGGATGAAACAAATTGAATCTAAGCAAGTTTTAAGACTATTATGCAGAAAATAAACTATTGTACAATTAAGACATTCTAGATATCACTTGAAAATAATTGTGATACAGATCCCGAAGAATCATCCTTTCCACAGGAATTTATGTAAAGATTTAAAATAGGAATATATTCTACTAGATTACTCAAGACTTTCTAGAGATCCTAGTCATTTTTCTAGTCCAACACATGAAAGATAATTACTCAGCCATGTCCCCAAAGATTCGTATAGGATCAGAAGGGCTCTTCCTTACCAAACTGCATTATCAGTGACTCAAAAATCCATCAACACAGACATTTTTTCCTTCCAAAGGCATTCTAGGAGAATGTTATATTGAATGCTGGGGCACACTTTAGCTCAATGGGTTTGATTATCACAACAGCAAAATAGTAACAGCAATCCATTAAAATGCTCGCCCCCCCCCCCACATACACACACACACCACACACACACACACACCAGACAGACAACCACCAGTCTAGTCTGATGTGCTGATGTGCACTAGAGGGAAACAAAGATGAAAAAGGGAGCGACTGGGGATGTCCTTCACTGCAAGGTCTTAGGTTTAATCTCAGTACAAAAAAAAAAAAAATTATCCTCGGACATGTTAAAAACAAAGCAGAATGCAATTACACAAGTCTGGATCTATCATAAAGTAAAAATTAATGTCTTATATTGAGGTAAGGAACCAGACCCTCCCTTTTCCTCTTCCGTCTACCCTGTCTGGTTGCATACTTCTTTACTGACCTACTGTCTAAGTACTTCATCTTTTTAATAGCTCAAAATAACCACGGCACACAAAATCAAAACCTACTCTCAGGTCTTAGTAACTGTGAGGTACTAGCCTACTCAATGCCCAAAACATTTTCAAAATACCAGGGTGTCAGGGCATCAGATCTGTGAGCACAACAGCATGGAGACCTGTTGGATCTGATACACACAGTAAATATGAGAATACAACATGTTATCATCTAGGGAGGGCACCGAGGCCTTATCCATAATAATAATAAATGTATACTTTAAAATCTCATTAAAATTTTATATATTTTATTGTAAAAACTGCTGTTTATTGCTGTGGATATCGCTCTATATAAATAAAACACTGATGGCCAGTGACCAGGCAGGAAGTAGGTTGCCAGGCAGGAAGTAGGTGGGACAAGGAGAGAGGAGAATTCTGGGAAGCGGAAGGCTAAGGGGGAGACATTGCAGCCACTGCCAGGAGAAGCAGCATGTAAAGACTCTGGTAAGCCACCAGCCACGTGGCAAGGTATAGATTTATAAAAATGGGTTAATTTAAGATATAAGAATAGTTAGCAAGAAGCCTGCCACGGCCATACAGTTTATAAGTGATATAAGTGTCTGAGTGATTATTTTATAAGTGGATTGTGGGACTGCGGGGCTTGGGTAACCTGGAGAGAAGCACTCCAGCAACAGTTTATAACTGCTGGAAACAAGTGTCTGCTGATGTAGCCAGGAAAGAACTACAATCAATCTACTCAGATGCACATTAATCTCAAAAGTAGTGACATCAACAGAACAGGCCAACTCCCCTCATCTGATGGTGCTGCTTACCATTTATATAAACATATAAAGTCAACAAACTTCTCTAAATGTTAATGAGATTGCTAGAAATCAGAATAAAAAGTAGTATTGGTATACACATAACAAAAAAAGAAGTTCACTTTAAAAAAAACAAGGAGGAAACAATCAATAGCAAAAAGCCTCCCACAGCCTGAAGATTTGGGAGAAAAACGAGACCATTCCAGCAGTACTGGGATTTTTTTCCATTACATATTTTCAGATTCACACGGGTCTGTGAAGCGCCTCAGTAAAGACTGGCATCACAATAGCCCTATCATAAAGAAAAAGAGAGAAGCAGCCCAATGCATGCACAGAAACCTAGACGCTAAAACACTGGCAACCATTAATTTATTTCAATAAATTAGTAATTATGCAAGACAAACTGTTCTACCTATTTCCGGAAAACTCAGGTTGAACATGAGCAAACATGTTTTAATTTTCAAATATTTAAAAAGCAGTCATAGTATTAACAGTGACAACTGTTACTAGAGAGTCAGAATTCATGAAACAACTTAGTAAAATGAACTAAAGAATATATTTTCAAACAACACTTAAATATTTAGACTTGAGGTATCCAAATTTGAGAATAAACAAAACTGTGATTAAAAATTTCCAACACTGATTTTGATTCCTTACTGCTTAGAACTGTTATCTGATGTCCCACAAGGATACATATGTAACTACTCCTTATCCTAAACTAAACTGTTCCACAACTACCAGGTAACCACCAGACACCACTGTGTATTTTATACCTACTTCATGTTGGCGGTCGTCTTCACTATGGTCTTTGTGGCTGGGAGTGGAATAAATTGCACTTTTTTTAACATGCGGTGCCTCTCGCTTTCTAGTGTGTCGAAGTTCACCTTCATTATTAGGATCAAGATCTTGGTGTCCGTGACCAAGATCATGACCATCGTGCTCTGGAAGATGTACATGGGGGTGACCTGGGCTATGTACACGGTCAAGTTTGTGAACCCGATTATGCTCATATTGTTCACTGTGATCATGGTTGGGGAGGAAGCCTGGTGTGTTAACCTCAGAGTTTTCTTTTTTTCTCTTCCCTTTTTCCTTCCTCCTGACCTTCAATGACTTAACTTCAGATTGTTCTTGTGTTTTATTGGTCTCTGTCGAAGGCCCGTGACCAGGCTCCCCATGCTCACTGTGAGTGATAGAATCATTATGGACACGCCGAGTCGTGTTATGATCTAGGTGATGATGTAGACGATGGCGATGATGTAAACGATGATTGTGGTCATGCAGGTGTTTATCATCAGATTTGATGGGTATTTCAGCTGCCTCTTTTTCTGGATCACATTTGTGGTTTCTTTTTGCTGTTATACTGGTAGTGGTATGGTTTTCTGGACTTAAGTGATTGTGGAAATGCTGGTGGCTGTGGGAATGAAAATGCTTTCCCTCTTGAACTGCCAGAATGTCTAAGTGAGAAACATGATCATGGCCAAGGTCCTCATGATTAATCTCAACGACTTTGATCTCTCCAAGGCCCAAGTTTGTTAAAAGTTTCTCCAGACCAAAAAATGATAACCTTCCATTTTCACCGTAACGGTCAAAAAGTTTCTCAATATAGTACTTTTTTTCATTTTCAGCATCCTGCACTGAAAATTTGCTTGACTCCGACTCTGTCATCCCACGGTGGTGTCTGTGGAATTCCTCAGGGCCATGGTCATGGTCTTCATGGCAGTGGTTGCAGTGATGGAAAATGAATGTCAGCAAACAAATGAGGCAGAATTTCGTGTGTATATGCACCTTCATTTCTATTTCTCCTAAAGGGACGTAAAAAGACAGGGTTAGTTCACACCCAGGTGCAGTCAAGACAATAACGTTCCTTTACATTTGCCAACCCATGAGACAAGTATTTCATCCCACTTCCTTCATGACTACGGTCACTCTTTGCTTCAATATCCTCTATGAAAAACAGCCCCTTTTATTGAATTGTATTAGTGAACAGCCCTTCTTAATTAATACAAACTTTTCAAGACAGAGGACTGTTTTGACTACTTTGAAAACACCAAAGACTCTATTTACATTTTTATTGTTGACTTACTTTCAATCTGGTCCTTTAAAAATAAAAGTAAAATAAAGTTTGCTGGTTCCTGTAAACTGAGGTCCTGGTTAGAGCAGCAATATAGAAAGACATAAGATAACTGAACTGGGTGGCTAGAAAGATGGCCTAACAGTTAGATTACATACATACATACACACACACATACATACATACATCTACATACATACATACATACACACATCTACATACATACATCATACATGCATACATACATACACACATACATACATATACATACATGCATACATACATACACACATACATACATGCATACATACATACATACATATATGCATGCATACACACATACATACACGCACATACATACATACATACACACATACATACATACACACATGCATGCATACACACATACATACATACACACACACATACATACACACATACATACACACACACATACACTGCTTTTGCCTAGGACCCAGGTCAGTTCCCAGCTATGGTACCATGCAGCTTACAACCAGATACGACTTCTGCTCCAGAGAAATCTAACGGCTTCTTCTGGCCTCCATGAGGAACTGAACACAAACATAAATATCCCCACAGAGACAGGCACACATAATAAATCTTTTAAAATTCATTAAAATTTTTAAAAATTAGGAAAAAATTCTCATTACTTACAATGCTTAGAATTGGATACAATAAAAATCCGAGAGTAATTTTCTACAATTGCTTGATATAAGAATAACTTAAAATCAAATGTATTTTTTGTTTGTTTGTTTTTGTTTCTGTTTCTCGAGACAGGGTTTCTCTGTGTAGCCCTGGCTGTCCTGAAACTGGCTCTGTAGACCAGGCTGGCCTGGAATTCGGAGATCAGGCTGCCTCTGCCTCCTGAGTGCTGGGACTATAGACATTCGCCACCACCGCCCGGCCAAACGTATTTCTATATAGCACAAAAACTAGAGCATCTAACTAGTAACTAATACCTTTACTAACAGCAAATAGCTAGAAATAAACTTAACAAGTGATGTCTAAGGCCTTTACATAGAAAAGGGTCACACATTATTGAACAAAATTGAAGACTTAAGTAAACAGATGCCTATACTATGTTTATGAACGGACAAAGTATTTATCCAATACAATCTCAATCAAAACCCTGGAAGTTATTTTGTGAAAAGCAATGAGCTGTATTTTATATTAATGTGAAAACAGATGGGTCAAGAATGGCCATCACAAGATTGAGGGAGAAAACAAACAGGAATATATGTGCTCTTAGTTCCTAGAAACAGTGTGGTATTTGGTGCAAAAATGGACCAAAGGGGGGTCAACCAGATGGCTTGGTAGATAAATGTGCTTGCTGCCAAGGCCAAAAACCCGAGTTGGATGATGTTAGTCAATACAGTAGCCAACAGCCGAATGTGGGTACTCTAATCTAGTGAATTAAATTGGAATTTAAAAATCAGCTTCTCAGTTATCAGAGCCACATTTAAAATGTTATCCCTCTACATGCAGCTGAGGGCCATGGTCTTGGACAGGGCAGACACAGAACACAATCATCACGATGGTAAGTTCAACCCAACAGCACACTTCTAGAGTCTAGAAATATAGTATGAGCAGTTCTGTTATTTTGAACTTTTCTAGAATAAACATGTGAAACTAATTTCCTATTACATTCTAGCTAATTCTGAAATTTGTTAACTGGGTACTTTACATCCTGTGTAATACTATGTTTTGGAACTGATGCATGTATTTTACATCAATATGATGTATAGCACAACTTAACTCAGACTAACCATTATTTCAAGTGCCCAATAGTTACATGTGACTACTGACCACTGTAACTACAAAGTACAGATCTCCAAAAGTTACTTGAGAAACTAAGACCTTCAAGACAGGAGGCAGAAAACACTGAAAAAGAAAAACTAGTGTCATTTACTTCAATTAAAATTAAGGATTTCCGTTCAAAAGGTATCTCTGAAAAAGAAAAAGGGGGAAAAACAAAGAAGCAAGTCATGAATATGGTGGTAGGGATGGATCTGAGAGGAATTTGGGAAGGGCGTGAATATGATCAAAATGCATTGTATGAAATGCTCAAAGAGTTAATAAAACTATTATTTTTTAAAAAGCAACTCACGAACTGGAGAAGATGATTACCATGGGAGCAGAAAGATATATATTATGTCGTTTACAGGTGATTTAAAACCCAACAAAACACAACACAAAACAAAAAAACCTTTCCTTTTTAGGACTAACACGTGTAGCCAGACTCAGTAGGGATTATGCTTTGGAGCAGTTCCCTTCTGTGGAAAGGAAGAGGAGAATCAGCGGTGAGAAGGACTCGTATTCAACCACTTCATCACACTTTCTTTCTTTCAGAAAAAAGGATGAGAGAAAATGAGCTGAAGCAATCTGACAGTTAACACATGTTAACAGGGTAACGGGATGCAAGTGTTCCCTGTTTTCCTGACACCACACACCTGCGCGGTGGTTAAGGAGCCGGGTGATTGTGGGAGCAGCATCAGCAGCATCAAGATCGTCTTAGAGTTAGGGTACCCTAGTTATGGAGTTATTACACCCTACTCAGACCTGCTACGTCAGAGTCTTGGGTTATGGTCAAACAATGTTTTAATCTAGTTTTCCTACTGAGTCTGATATAAACTAGTGAAAGTTTGAGGTTTAATAATTTATACCAATAAATTATCAAGTACCCCTAGCTAGATACTATAGTCAACTGAAGGTTACAATTATCTGAATATATTAAGTTGATTATATGTGACATGGGCTAAGAAATTTTCCAATCTACAAATTTTATTTAATTGCAAAGCTACACTGAGTTTTGATTTTTAATCCAAATATTTCAATTTCTTATCTAGTCTCATTAATAGAGTCACCATTGAAAAATATTAAAATAGTAATGTGGCTAGAAGCTACAGACCACCAAGAAACTGGAAACCCCACGAAGGCAGGAAAAGGAAAGGCAGTAGTTAAGGCTTCCCCTTAACGTTTCCAGAGTCTGTGTCTGTGGTCGCCTGGTTTCAGACTTGTTTAGCCTTCGGGATGCAGGACAATAATAAATGGCTGTTGATTAAACCACGAGACTGAGGACTGTGTCACACAGACGGTGTAGAAAAGTCGCACAAGGATTGACAGGAGGCTGACGACTCTGGGTGTCCGACTACCGCCATCTACAAGATAGCAACCAACCATGGCTTAAAAGGAATGTCACGTGTTTTAGAATCAACGTGAAATCTCCCATGAAAAGGAGGGGCCATGTCCTGGCAGAAGATGCTGGCTTCTCAAAGACAACAGGAAGAAGAGCAGAGGTGTGTGTGGTAAGAGGCATGCTAATCAAAGCCACAAGCTCCCTGGCCTGGCTGTCCAAAAGAAAAAAATAAAAAATGAGTTGAAATTTTAAATTTGCAACGTATTGAGTCCTTTACACAAATGAATAGTGATACATGTCACTATCTTCTATTTTTTTTCACATAGGCTTTCCCCCCCCAGCTACACATTTTAATGGTCAAATCAGAGAAGTCTGAGGAAACAGTCAGTAACCTGTAAAGCCCAGTGCAGACACTAATTACTTTTATTAGTAACTGTGAGGGCTTTTGTCTCTATTTTATAAGCATTGAAATGTTCAAAAACATAAAGCAGACACAAACTGTATGGCCTAGACAGAGCGTATTCATTTTACTTGTACACTAATGAAAACGAAAGGCCATGGATGATTCTAGCCAATCATGAAGCAAAGTAAGACTCCCACTCATCTGTCTCTGCCTTAACACTTCTGCAGGGACCTCAGTTTCCTCGGAGATGCTAGAGTAAGCTCATGTCTGAGTTATCCGTTCATCTGACACGGATGTCACAAGGTTCTTCAATGCCCATGATCTCACTGCTTAATAACCAGGAACCAGTAAGTGCAGATTAGAAAAGACCTAATAAATTATGTATGAAACAGAAAACCGAGAAACAGTAGGCAGAGGTTTATGTTGACATGTATCACTATTCATTTGTGTAAAGGACTCAATACGTTGCAAAGATTCTAATCTCCAGGCTTTTAATTACTACATTCAAGGGAGAATAATGGGTATTTAAGAATGTAAGTGACACAGGAGTAATCTTCAACTTGGGAGCTTTTTAAATTAAATGATAAAGTTGGCAATTTCAGTACTGCTTTAGCAGATGTGTTAGAAGCATTCATTTGAGCTGGCTAAGAAGCTCTGAAGAGACCCCTTCTCAAAAGGCTCAGGAATCAGAGAGTTCTTTCCTCTTGCTCTGGTTATTCAGAAACATATTAACCTGCTGTGGATGGATCCGACCTCAGACAGTGGGAAGAGGAAAGAAAGGAAAACACAGGTTCAGGAGTTCACCCTCAGCAGCAGGGGAAGTAGACGCTGCCCTCATCAACTTTTCTTATATCCAACCTGCAAGCAGCCACAGGCCTCAGTTCACATGGAGGCTGGGAATCCAGGTGCACCTATAATTGATGGAACTTCCTAAGCGTTCCAGGGAGGTTGAGAATCCTTTAACTCCCACAGGATTATCTGTGGGGTGGAAAAAGGAACTTAGGAAATGTCAGACAAACCCATATATTACTTCATCCTAAATACTGGCCTTCGGAGGACATGGCTGTGCCTTAAACAAAATATTCCATTATGTCTGTTTTAGAATTCTTCAGGTTTTATGTGTTGAGAGTATTAATTTTATAATTGAGGATAGCTTTTATCTGGGCAAGACTTCTCCTATGCTCTGCAGACACCAGTATGCAATCCCACCGCACAATAAACGGCAGGATGAACTCTGGGAAGACATAAACTAGCAGATGTCATCAGAAACCTGTGTTCATGTTTCCCTGCTGATTTGGCATTTGTCACCACCGCCGAAAGTTTAAGTGTCCCGTCACCACACCATTTCTAATTAAGAGGGTTAATTTACAACAGGGCAATTTCATCATTACGAAATCACAGTATTTCTAAACCCAACAGTTTGCTTTGGATGAAATGACAAAGAAAAAGTTCATCAACGTCCTCCTGTACTTAGTTTTAACATCTGGACCAAGCAGTGCAGCTGTGGCCAACTTCGGCTGCATCATGAGATAACTCTGGATCGTTAGTAAGTTCTCTCTCTCTCTACCTGAACCTGGCCACATGAGTACTTTCACTTCCTGAAACATGTGAATTGTATACCCTGTCATGGATGCTTACCCGCAAGTGTGTTCTCATTCAACTAATGTTTAATTTTTAATGCCTGTTCAAAGAATATAGACTTCAACTTTCAATCAGAAAAAAGAAAAACTGGAAACCGTTTGCACAGATGAATGTTTAAATATATATATATATATTTTTTTTTATCCTGAAATAGTTTAAAATTCAGCAGTGGTAAAAAAACAGCTCCGATCCCACATCATCTTCCAGTCAACTTTCGCCAGTGGTCTTACAGGCCACGTTCCAAACCAAGAGACTGATGCCGATTAAATGTTAAAACTACAGAAAGCACTTGAATATTCGTCACCTGGTTTTAACCACGTTTTACATGCACAGAACATATGGTTGTCCCTAAGAGAAAAGCTACCCAGGTCCTTCCATGAAATGGAGCAGGGCCGCAGCACAGCCCCACACTGCCAGGGCAGTCTCCGGGAGATTAGGCAGACCCCACCCAGACACATCACGTGCTTCCGCTTCTCAGCTGTTTTACTGTGAAGAACACTTATCTCAGTAAATGTCAGTTAACTGACCTGACTTAGGCAGTTTACAATGCATACACGAATCAAAACACAGTGTTGTACACAATAAAGATAATTTTTGTCAATTTATATAAAAAGAAAATTTGAGATCTTTGACTGGACATTCTTCCATAAAGGCTTACAAAATTCTTTAATTAGACTGAATTTTTTAATATATAATGTCAAGTTACAGACATTTTAGTTTTTCAAGTAAGATAATAGTGCACAGCACCTTATATACTAATTGCTCTTATTACAGACCTTCTGATAGATATTTGACCTTTTTCTATACAAATGAACATAAATGTAGAAAAAGACAACAACACCCTGGAGACTATCTAACACTGATGGTATACCACACGGTTAGGGGAGACTTCCAGACTGCGGGGCACTCACCTGCCTCGACAGCCAGGGCTCTTTCTACCACAGCGTCCTATTTCATACCTTAACTAGACACTGATGGGACCCTAGCAGAGTGGTTCATCTAATACACCATGAAGACTCCGTTAGAGGGGAATGAAATCGTCTCCTAACAACAGTTAGTCAATATAAACAACATAAACAAACAACAAAGTCATTCAATTAGTTACTAAGTGACTGACGTAGGAAAGAATACCAGTAAACAACAAACAACCCTATCTATCTCCAACATTCGGTTTCCAGAGAGGGTAACCAACTCGGTATAAACTCTGGGCCATCGAACTTTCATTTTCAAAATTACAAAGAAGGGACAAAACATTCTGGAGGGGACCAGAACATTCTGGAGTGTGTTTTTGAAGAATACAGTTAATGCTGTATCCTTCATCTCATCTCAGCTGTCCCTCATAGACACACATGTAAGAAATACGAACAGAAAAGTATTGTAAGTTCTTTATGCTAGACCTTTCGATGTTCTCAATTGTTATTTTGAAAGGCAAGGAGGTAGAAATTCTGAGAGAAACCACTCAACTGCTCAACTGGGATTTAAGTATGACACCCTTTTAGTAAACAAGTGAAAATCCCTTTAAACATGTATTTACAGTGTGTAAATTTGAAAAAGGACTTTTTTTATCACAGTTCTTCATGAAAACACAGAGTTTCCTTCTGTCAATCAACAGCAAAATTCACAGAAAAGGTGAGACATGGCAGTGAGTCTGATGTGTGAAGAAATATCAGCCAAGGTGTCGAGTCTGTTAGAAGAGATGCAGGACAGAAGAAGTTCTTCTACCGCAGCGGACGGCCGATGACCGATGGCCGCGGCTGGGCTCTCCGCAGCTGGGCTCTCAGAACCCACGCCAAGACGGGAGGAGAGAACCCACCCTGCGAAGCTGTCCTAGACTTCTGCACACGTGCTACGCATGCGTGCCAACACACACAAGCGCATGCGTGCGTACACACACGCATGTACATGCACACATAATACATGTATACTTTAGTTTTTTAAGATTTGTTAAAGATTAGACTGCCTTATTAGTTATGAGTCCTTTGGTATATATCATCTTTTAAGTCTTACAAAGCGGGGCTACTGATCTCTGCTTGATTTAGTTAATTAAGAACAAAATAAAATAAAAATACAACACTTTTAAGTGGTAAAAGGCTTACATTTTTATTTCCCTAGCTTGTATTATTTAAATGTTACTTAAGTGCAAGTTATTAACAGTAGCATTGCTTGGAGTTCATCCTCATTTCTGATGTAATCATCAGATGCACCACCTTGTATAAAGCATTGCAGACCAGCACTCAGAAAAAACTCTTTTATTCACCCCAGCACTACCACTGTCTGTCCTCAGCAAACAAAGTAGGTAGCATTTACACTTACATAATAAGGAACCTAACACAACACAGACAAAACTGCTCTGGAAAGCAATTAGTTGTCCAATGTAAGACACTACCATTGCTAGATGGGAAATCATTGTTTGACTTAATTATACAACGTACAGAACTAGGGAGAAAAGACCCTCGTAATGGCGTTGACAAATGCCACCAAAGCATTGCGAGGGCACAAACAGGAGCAATTAGCACAGCCAAGGGTGTCAGGTTCACTCAACTTCAGCAGGGCTAGGAAGGCCTCATCCCACCACAGCAGCGTCTGCACTGTAGAATTATTCTAAGGACGCAGTACTGCAGTCAGAGTTCTCAGCAGAAAGCAGAATCCTCCTGGGACCAGCTAGCTAACCTTTCAATAACTAAATAAATAAATAAGCACAGTTGAGGCACTCTCTTAATCTTTCCACTGAGATTCACTCATATGGCAATGCAGATGTGTCCACTGAACGTGAGTATAATGCAGTTTGCCTCTCTTTGACTTTTGTTACAGGGACCCTGAGGCACACTGTGGGAAGATAACAATTTTTGCTAGTCTTTTCTATTTGTGATACAAAGAATACTGAGATGAGTAAAACCTCGCTGGCTGAGATGCCTTTCTGTCATTAATTACTGAAATGCCTTTAAAGCTACTGACATGATTTTAGTTACTCTTCAGTAAAAGCTTCAACTCCCTTCCATGTGCACACAGCTATCCTTACAAAAACCCTCATCATGAGCAAGAGATAGATGCCTTCGTTCTTACAACTGCCACTGCCCAGGTTTTCACCATGGCAGCCATCTTTCCTCTCTCTCCGTGGTTTCTTTTCAGCGTGGTGTCACTGTGACACTTCCCTGATGTTACACCATCCTTCCATTCATAAGAACTGCCAGTCAGAAGGATGCTCCTGCGGCCAGGAGGTGAGGCAATGGCCACAGGGCCAGGGCAATGCTTTCGCACACAGACAGATGCTGACGCTGCTGACCACGGAAGCAACTTCTCCAGCAGGAAAGTTTGCTGGCCCATTAATTTTCACCACTGTTACAGTTCTTCTGAGCCACCAGGGTCCTCTGATGGTTGGACAAGGTGAGATGACACAATTCAAGCATTTAGCAATCTCTTACAAAAATGTAATCTAAATACCAAACTAATCTGTCAATTGCCAACCCAATGACACACATCAGCAGGCTCAACCATTTCTAATATGTAAGAAAGCTATATAAATTCCCACACAAAGATTTAAGAAATTCATGTTCCTTTTACAACTGCATTCCAAAACACAGAGCTGATGTAGATTTTAATATGTAGGAGAAAAGAAGTAAAAAGGATGATGTCTAAGAAAAATATTAAGGTTGGAAAAGAAAATACTGCAGAAAAGAAAAACTGTTTTCTACAATGGATCAATTGTACATAACACTTAAGTCTAAAAACATAACACTAAAATAAAGTTCCAAATCAAAATGACAACTGACTTAAGGAACTAACAGGAAGCAGGGTGGGAAGAACACTAAGCCACCCTGAATTACAGGAGGCAACGCCTAACTAAGTCCAGCAGTGAACACGTTACCTGGAGATGGGCTGGTGAAGAGCAGAACAAACTCCAGGCACTGAAGGGCGCCTGACCTCTTGTAGAAGAATACAAAAAAAGGAAATAGAGCTCGTCTACCCTTAAAAAATTTCATAAAACCACTTGATTTTTCTAAAAACTATATTTAACTTTGATTTTTAAGAAAACCGTCAAAGTTAATGAAATTTGAAAACATTTAGCTGACGAGTCAATAAAAGTCTAGCGTGTGTAGAAAAAAATCACACCAGTCGAGAACTTCACAAGCCTTTATGTAGTTTTTTACTACAATATACATCTTAATTCTAATTTATGCCATTATTTCTGGATACTTGCCTATAATTAGCTCCAAGATGAGAAATGATCACAAAATTTTAACACTGTGTAGTCTTGCACTCAAATTATTTAACAGAGAAATTCAAGATTCAGCTTTGATATGCTGCCACCAACAATATAATTACATCACTCTCACTAACAGTACTGTTACCTTTGGAATTAGTCAAAGAGCCTGCTTTATGATTTTTAAATTATTCCTGATTTGTTGATAGTTCTGTCAACACGGGTTAGTTTTTCTGTAACTATTTCACACTCTCAGTTTGTTAGAGTGAATTTTCAAAGTCATTATTCACTGATTATTATTGATCTCTCCATATAGAAGCAATCATGCCTATGAAGATTCTGGAACTTCTTGAATGATTCTTGAATGTAAATAGCTTTTCCCTCTCACAATATTTAATACATAGTCCTATAAGTATAGCTAAAAGCAGCAGGACTTCTAAAATGCTAAGATCTCTTTCATCTGTTTCCTTTTCAGGAAAGACTTTCAGCACTGGTCACTGGTGGTACAGATCTATAATCCCAGCACTCAGGATTCTGAGACAGGAGGCTTTTGAGTTTAAGGCCAGCCTGGACTATCCAGAAAATTCCAAGTCAGCCTAGACTATACAGTGAGAGCCTGTCTCCAGCAAGAACTAGGGGTCAGGGATGCAGCTCAGTGTTAGAGCACTTTCCTGGCATGTCCAAGGCCCTAGATTAAATCCTACCACAAAAAGCAAGTGAAGAGAAAAATCACAATCCCTTCAAAGAGCTGAATGCAGAAAACGAACACGAGTTATGAAAGAGGATATAAAGCTAATTGTTTTTCTAGTTCTAACTGATATGGATTTTCTGATTGGTGGTGGGTAAGTGCATAAAACTATATTAGATAGTCAAAGTATAAAATCCAATGTGAAGTTCCATAGCTTCTGTTTCAAATGGCCACTCTAACTGTATAGACGTTCTCTGAGCTGTTTGTATTACACTGCTAATATACATTCAATTACTCACTTGAGAATAAATATCCTAACTTAAAAACAAAATATTCCAAACAAAAATATTCCAAACATTAAAAAATTATTAAGTGATATTACACTCTAAAAAAGGTCTACAGGGAAATATTACATAGATATATTATACATGTATGTGTGTCACATATAGTGTAAAATATTATCTATTACATATGTATAATATGCAATATGATATATTGTATGCACTAGATATAAAATATACAATAAATTATATACTATATATGTATATATATTTAACAGCATATATATACATACACAAACATTCACATATCATATACAATATGATTGTTACATATGATTTTGTTAAAATTAAATGAGGCTTTACAATTATGTGAAATGCACTTCTATTATACTGTTTTACAGATCTCATTTTATAACATGGAATTTGAAGTCACTAATGACATCTGATATTTCACAGCCTCCTTCATGAAGATTATGTTTCTGTCACACACAGCACACAGTGTATGTTCACATATACAGAGAATCTTCAATAGGGAGTAGTTAGAGCTAACAGATCCAAATATGTGTTCACCAGCCTAAAAGTATACAACCAGGAGTTGCTTAATGAAGAGAGAAAAACCAAAACAGCAAATAGAAGGGAATGGGAAGAGGAAGAAGGCATAAAAAGAAAGATAATATATTTTCTGCTCTGAAGGAGTTACAAGGAAGACACAGCCAACTTCTCGGTTAGAGAGGCAAAGCTAGGGCCCCTGGGAGCTGCAGAAACACTACGGTGCTGGCATGTGGGAGCCCGTCCCGGGCCTGCAGGACACGCGAGTTCACCTCCTCACCAGGCACGGTAAGAGTGCTGTCTCTTCAGGAGAAAATGCTAAGGGGGAGACCAACAAGCTCTCCAGAATCGACGTGGAGAACTCCTGAGTGCTCCATTACCTGGGAGTTGTCATCTGAATGAACACCTTACTAATCAAGTGCTCTCCCGGAAACACTCAAAGCAACAAGCAGAATGATGACAGAGTACCGAGAATGGATCCAGGACTGGCAGACTTGAACTGGCCAGAACAGAGCCAGAGCTTGTGGGCTGCCGTTTCCACCACAGCCTACTCAGGGCTGCTGTGAGCACAGGTGCAGCCAGGGCCGACACAGACATGAATGAGCAAGCCAAATTCAAAACCAGTTCAGAGTTGTCCCATTACTGCCCCCGCTTAGTCCACATAAAAACAAACACCCCAGAAACTGAACTAGAAACTAAGTCAGGAGAAATTATTGTAAAATTCGAAAGTTCACAAAATATGGCAATGCATTCACAAAAATTTTAGATTTGCAAAAAGCCCCATCTGAAATGTCTTATGAGACATCAATAGCATAGTAGGAGGTAGATCTTTGCTACTTTACTGCAACTGAGGTTTCCTGATTCTTACAGCAATATAAGTCCTCAACTGATCGCTGAAGTCTTAGATGAATGACAAAGACTGGCCTCTCTCACAGCTCTTAGGAGTTCTCTCAACACTCCTGGTCAATACTCTAAGGGTGCTCCCCACAACATTCTCACGCTTGTCTCATCTCTAAAGCCTTTTCAAAACAAACTATCTCTAAAATGTGAACATAGATTAAGGACAAAATTATGCCTGTTGGGAATGTTAATTCAAGGACTAGTATTAGCAGACATTTCTCATTCTTTTAGTAGCAAAGCAGCATCTGTTAAAGGGACTATAAACTACAAACGTGGATAATTATAAAATCTTCTACTATTAACTTTTAGATACCCCCCTCCCCAAAGCCCCACTCATATAAGCTGTTGGCCTTACACTTGCATAAACCTGTAACTCCCACTAGCATCCCATTAGGACATCTTTTAACATGAAGAAGTTCATTAAGTATCCAGGCCCTATATCTGAGGAGCCAGTAACCCTGTGTATGTTCTATTAAAAATAATTAGGAAAATAATATTCTATACTATTATGTGATACAACACTAAATGGTTGTATCCTAACATTTCTAAATACTATGAGTGACTTAGAGAGTGAGCTGCAAGGAATTTCAGTAGCCTTGTTCTTATTTAAACCTTCCTTTCAGTTTTCTATTGCTTTATACTTATTGAACACACTTTAAATGTTCCAGTAAGCTTTTATTGAGAAGTAAAATATTTTCTTATTTCAGAAAAAAAATCTAAACATGACTGTGGTCCACTTACAGATCTTAGAGTAAAAACAAATATTTTGGAAAACTATTGACATAATCTGAAACCATGAAAAAGACTGAGAAATTGAGTGATAATGATAAGAAGCTAGAGACTTTCACTCAAAAGTTACTTAATTTTTAAAACAAGGTCACCATGTGAATATGACATTTTCAAACTTTATTATCAGCACAACATAAAGTTACACGGGAAAAATTAAGCCAGAAAGTTTAACACCCTTTTCAAGACAAAAGGCTGAGAGTAAATAAATAAAACTGCCATTACTCATATACAAAGCCAACTTCAAACACCTCTCTGATTTTAACAAATTGCTTTTGCAATTTAAAAAAAAAAAAAAGCCTACACATTCTTTGGAAACTTGTAACTTGATTCTGCATCTATCCAATTTTATTTTTTTACATATTTGGAAAACTGGGGACTAAATGTATGGGGACACAATCCGTTAAAAAACAGAGAAGACATTTTTATTGGCAGCAGTAATCAGCTAAAGGAAATCCATAGGTACATCTATGGGAAGGCAGAGTCTCATTTCAGTCTCGAGGACAGATGCCAAGAAACTTGAAGGTAAATCAAACACTAGGGGGCAGCAAACAGTTGAGGATTGTACCAGGCAACTGACTCCAGAGACAGTATGAGACTATTCACTTCGCTGTAGGGCTAGAGAGAGACTAGGAACCCACTATGGCAGCTAAGTCATCTTCTAGGCCACACCCCCAGCCTTTTGTGTATCTTTAATGTGAAATACACTCTAATGGGAGATGGTTTAAAATTAAACCACTGTGATAAAAAGCTGTTTTGATTGCCAGTATTTCTCTTCCGTTTTCAGTTGTCTACTCTGTCCAATTTGTGAATACTGCTTTTAAGTGTATTAGTGAATATGAGCCTTTGATACAAAACTCAGCAGCATTTTCATTCCTGGAGTAGGCACTACACTGGTGAGGACCAGTATTTTTATCCCAATGATTCTGTTAATGCTAAGTTTAAACCTGACAGAAAAGCTACCCATGCCCAGTCACTGCATGTGTCATGACACACTGATAGTTTGTGACAAAAAGCTGTGGGGTATGTGCTTCCCTTCAGGAATCTGGCTTTGTGAAAACAGACAGACAGACAGACAGAAGATAGATAGACAGACAGATACCTATACACATGTAACTACAGAATAGAAAAATGGGGGGGGGGCGGCAGAAAACAAATCTACAGTTATCAGTCACTACATGAGTTATGGACTTAAAAGATGTGACCTCAAAGACCTAAGTAGTAGAAATCATTAAGTATCATCCTGGGTTTAATCAATTAGCAGGCAAAACAAAAAAAGAGAAAGTAAATTCAATAACTAAAGAAAAGTTTGGATGTAGAAAAGCTTAGAAGAATAGCCCTTCGGTTCATCATTAATGGCCATATTAAATTCCTGAAGTAGGTTTTATAAAACTTCAAATTCATTGTCTAAAGCAACTGGCAAAGGTAATGAAATTAACTAATAGTATATCCAGGTTTTAAATATTTAACCTCATTCCAAATCCCTAAACTTATCCAAATACTGCTCAATACCCAGAGTTCAGAAGGGACAAGGGTATATCCCTTGCTGTATATACCCTATCTTCTCCATATACCACTTAGTTTCTAGAGCAGCGCCTGCATGCTAAATTAGGCCTCCTCAAAGTAGTTCAAACCAGGGATTCAAAATCTGGGGAGAGCCACGGTGACTCCCAAGACCGAGGAGGGAGGATCCCGAGGTTCCTGGGAAGCAAGGGCCACATGGGTAAACTATTGACAGAAACCACAGGTCTGAACAAGAAAGTGGGCCACGTGGGACAGTTTACAAGCTCTGAGGACAGGAACAGGAAGACCTAACGCAGATTTTATACTGAAATATAAAATTTCAGGTTTTATACTGAAATGCTACCAAATCCACACCGTTCTAGGAACTGACATGAAGCACTTGTTTTGGTATCCACACCTCACGTCTGCACAGGCCTCACGTCACACTGCAACTGCAGGGAAAATATTGTAAAATTTCCTTCAGTGTATGTGCACTCTGCCTATAAAAAACAAAAACGCAATTCATGTTTAGACTTGGGTCCTGGCCAAGAAACTCCATTATTTAATATACCCAACAAAAAATTGGAAACGTTTCTGGTCCTACATTCTGGTAAGGGGTATTCACCTGCACAGCTTGTGACTGTAACACGTGCATCCCTCTGCAGGACTGAGGACTGAGCCTAGGTTCCTGGAAACCACTGAGCTATAACAAGACTTTTTTTTTTGAACTTTTTGAGACAAATTCCAGCACTGGAACTTGACAGCTTCCTTCCTCAGTCTCTTAAATTAGCTGGGTTTACAGTCTGTGTCTTCAGGTGTCACACGAGAAAACATCTTCCCCGCCTCTTCTAAAGTGGCATCCAAATTATTCTTGCACACGAGTTCTTAACCATGGTTAGTTGACAGAATTCAGTTTTGTCAGTTTGGGGAAGAGATTAAACCACTGAAATTTAGTTACTTTCTACAGAGAAAGTAACTTTCTGAATACAGGCCAAAATTACAGTGATACAAAACGCCTGAAACAAGCCCTTTAAAGACCAGAGTTGGAAGTTAGTCACTAGGCAGGCCAGAAACGACTGGTATTGGATGTTTTATTAAAGTATGGATCACTCCACCATAAACATGTAGTTTCCAGATTACTGTTTCAATGTAACCGAACAACTCATTGTATGCTTACCTAGCTACAGTCACAATCTAAACACCCCTTTAGTCTGGAAAACACAAAGATGTTAAAAACGCCCGTCGGCACATTTTATTTTCTTCTCGGCATTTTTCACCGGTGCGTCCTTCGGCCTGGTGTACCATCCAGTGCACCCGGGAAGCGGGGTGTCTGGGACGGATTCCCAGTGTCCGGCAGACATGACTCACAAGGTGCGCGTCCGTGTGGACGTGAGGAATCCTGACACTACAGTGTGTGTGCACACAGCAGTCTTGCTTGGCCAGGGCTCCCCCAACTGCTCAGTTACAGCCCTAAGCCTCAAGCCCTGGTCTTCCTTTCCTCTTCATTACCATCCGATCCATCGCAAAAAGAAAACACAGCGGAAAACCTGCCACACTAAACGCGCTAGTTTGGCCGCACTTAAAACAATGGGGACCTAAATAAAAAGTTTCTGGACCACAGCACGCTGTGCTGCGCGGTCCCCTTGACTCATGCTTTGTGTCACACTCGGGGAGCCCACTTGGGTGAAGAGGGGGCCCTTCCAAAAACACCCCGGTGGCGGGGCGTCCTGCGGCGACACACACACACACAGAGGGAAGGAGGGAGGGAGAGGGGTGTCTTCTTCCACGTGCCCAGCTCCTTCAACTCGGGCCCATGTGGACGGGCCACCCCCCACCCACCCCCCACGTGAACGCGTCTTCTCGGAAGCCACAGGAAGAAGCCCTTTCCACGTCACGCCACCCGCCGGGGCCTCGCCTGGCTGCAGCCGGGGAGTTCGAAGACCCCCCCAGCCCGTCCCAGCTCCAGCCCCAGCCCCGCCACCCCAAGGGAGGCGCGGAGCGGATGCGGACCCCGCGGCGGGCCGGGCAGCCAGCCTGCCGAGCCGGGCCGGGCCGGGCCACTTCCCTCCGCTCCCAACCGCGCCCACGCCCGCCCGCCCGCCCTGCTGCAGCCCCGGTGCCCCGCGAACAAAGCCCGCGGCCGCGCCGCGCTCGCCCCCACGTCCCCCCACCCCCGGCTCGGCGGCGGCGGGGACGGACCCGTGGGCTGCGCCCCCCGCTCCTGCGCGCGCCCCGCCGAGCCTTTACGGTTGGCCCGGAGCTCGGCGCCGGGCGGCCGGCCGTTACCACGCCGCGGCCTCGGCTCCCCGGGGTCCCCTCCCTGCACGGCGGCCGCGGGGAGCCCGCGCAGCCCTCCCACCCCCCAGCAGGGCCGAGGGGGCACGGGTCCCCGCCGCCGCCGCTGCCCCCCGCCGCCCGCGGCCCCACGCGCTGGCCGGCCCCGCGAGCCGCTTCTCCTCCGGCTCGCCGCCGCCACCACCACCACCGCCGCCTGCAGCAGCAGCAGCAGCAGCAGCAGCAGCAGCTGCGGACCCCTCGGCACCCCGGCCCCGGAGTCGGCCCCAACCCCACCCCCGGTGCCGGCCCCCCAAGCCCGGCTTCCCGGCCTCCCCAAGCCGCCGTCCCGGGACTCGCAGGCTCCGCCGCGCACGGGGCCGGTTCTGGGGAGGGAATGTAAACAAATCGGGGTTTTATAGTTACCTCACACTCGAGTGCCGTGTGCATCTCCTCTCCGCTCGGTACCAAACCCCGGCGGCTGCACCCAGTCGTGTATTCTCCAAAGCCGCCTGCGCTACCTGCGTCGCGGAGCCCAGCGCGCGGGCCGCGGCTCTACGCCGCCGGCGCACCCGGCCCGCTCCGGCGCCCTGCGCAGCCGCACCCCGGCCGGCTCAGCGCTACGCCAGCGGCGCACCCGGCCCGCTCGGGCGCCCTGCGCAGCCGCACCCGGGCCGCCTCGGCGCTACGCCGCCGGCGCACCCGCAGCGCCCAGCCATTCACTTTTCGCCGACGCGCCTGGCGTAAGGGGAGCCGCGGGTGCCGCGGGAGCTACAGCGGCGGGCGGAGCTGGGAGAGGTGCGAGCTACGCCAATTGCGGAGCTCGGGAGCCCCCGCGCTAGTTTCGTTCCCAGAAAGGACGCGGTGGGGTGGGGAGAGTTGGGGCGGCTTCTAACGCATGCGTGGTGCGCCCCTGGTCGCCTCGCCTGGCTTTCGAGCGCCTCGGTTGCCGAGGCCTTGGGCTGGCTGGTGGGGAACGTGCAAACCAGAAGAGCGGACGCCCTCGGCCCAGAGGTCTCGGAGTGATCGGTCAGGATGTTGATCTGTATGCGGGTTAGACAACTCTTAATTAAATAACTCCTCCCCCGCCGCCCCAGCAAACCGTTCCCTTCTCGGGGCAAATCTGAACTTCAGTGCTACGTGCAAAGTGTTTTGCATAACTCCCCCCACCGCACCCCCATTTAAAGCGCACTTACAGTGGGTCTTCCCAAACAGAAAGGAGAAGTGGCGTCTAAAAAGTGTGCCACGCAATTCTGGTAGCTCTGGGTACCCTCCCAAGGACTCGCCACCGCTTTAACCAGTGGACAGTTTTACACCCGAAGGCAGAACCTTGATCTGCCCAGCAATTCCGGTAGACTCATGCCTACATCCTGCTGGAGCTTGCATCCCTTGGCTCACACCGCCACTCACAATGGCCTCCTCCCCACTTAAGCGACTAACAAACAACCCACAATTTTCTTAAAAGGAGGCCCTTTGCTTCGCTGTGCATTACTCCGCTTCCTGGCTCTTAATTCATGTCTAGGCTTATTTGTATTCTGCCCGGATGCCTGTGTTTCTGTATTCAAACTGAGCGTACTTACTAGTGAAAGTGAATTCTGGGGGTGCTCTATGGGTGTCCAACGGAGTGCACATAACTCTGAGAAGCAGTATAATTGCCAGCTTTATGTATCAGGCACCTCCGACGTGCTTTGCATGTGTGTTAATGTAATACTCATAACATAGTGAAGAATGATTACCCAGGAAATGGAGACATAAGAAATAAGTAATTTGCCTGAGAGAACACAGGGAAAGAGGGGCATAGAGAACCAAACCTATTCAGTATGGCTACATGGCCTATTTGGCATACTTGAACCCCATGAAAGAATCCGGTGTGCCTTTTATTCTCTGCCTCTCCATGGAACACCTTCCAGGTGTTTAAGAAATGCCTGACTGAAAACACCCTGCTTCTCAGAGCCCTCTTTTCCTCATCTGGGAAGCCAACCCATGACCTGACTCCTGCTATCAAAGGGAGAAGTTCTGAGAAGTCAAGCCAGACCTTGCCGCTAGTGGAAGAAGACAGTGGATGACCATAGTCCTAGACCCATGAATAAATCCGGGGATTACGTAAAAAGTATTGACTAAGTTGTTTAGAGTCTATCAGGTCATTGTAAGTAGACCCTTTTGATACAAAGCATAAAAACATCCAAGTGGCCCTTATATTTTAAGGTTTCTAATTATTAGATTGAACACTGCCAGTGTCTTTAAAATATATAATATCTTTCAAATAAGATAGAGCACCTGTATCACATTTTCCAGCACCTTCGGGGATTTGGGGCTATGTGTTTACTAAACAAATGCTTGCCTGGTTTGCTAAATACTTGGTGAAAGAGTGAAGTACGGCCCTGCAGAACAGTCAATGGCTCCAGCTGTGGGTGGTATTCCTCCATGCTCCCCACACCTCTCTCAGTCCTTTAAGATCTCCCAGAACTCCACAATGTGGCAACTTAAAGGGCTAATGTTCTTGCTCCTGCTGCTTCAATCACAGTATCATTGCACATATCTGTACCTGAATATTAAAGGTAACCAGCCTACCTCTATGAGACAGTATATTAAATTCCTTGCCCCTTTCAGTTCTTCCAAGGATTAGAAAAGAGTCAGGTACAATAACACCCCACCTTGAACTGTCATTGAAGTAAGTCCACGTCAGAGACCCAGCTTTCCTTCTGAATTCAGAGAAAGTGCTCACCATCCACGACAAAGTTAAGATGGTGATGACATCTACAAAGAGTGGGACCGTTCCTAAGAAATCAAACCTTTCAAACTCGGTTATTCTTTTTGTGAATCAAGATTAGTAAAAACCGGGCTGGAGAGATGGCTCAGAGGTTAAGAGCACTGACTACTCTTCTAGAGGTCCTGAGTTCAATTCCCAGCAACCACATGGTGACTCACAACCATCCATAATGAGATCTGGCGCCCTCTTCTGTATACATAATAAATAAATAAATCTTTAAAAAAAAAAAGAAAAAAGTAAAAAGAAAGAAATGTGTTGTTTAAAAAAAAAGATTAGTAAAAACCAATGATTTTTTTTTTTTTAAAATCTCCTTAAATTCACTTCAGTCTAAACACTGATTTTCAAGTGGTCAAATATGTCTGTGTCAGACAAGGAAGTGATTATTTAAGAGAACAGGAAGATGAAGTGAAAAGTGAGGTATTTACTTCCAGAATAGAGATTTTAAAACTGGGGAAAGAGGATGTCAGGAATAGGTAAGCAAAGGTTTGAACCTAGGCCTCAAAATTAGCAATTATCCATCATTTCTAGAGGCTCTGTATTTCATACTTGGGAGTGAAATCCCAGCTCTGCAGGTCTTCCTGTTTCTCAAGAGCAAGATTGCGTGTCTGAAGAGCCCGACTCTTTGAGACAGTACAGGAAGATCGGCCAATATAGCCTCAGCGAGGGACAAATGTGACTGATGTGCTTGTCAAGTGAAATTATGTAATAAACTGAATTTCAGAAATCTGCAGAGACTGAAATAGATTGGAGGTATGAAATAGCACAAATATGTAAGCACTTCCCACCCAGAACAGAAAAACTGACTTCGTGATGGTTTGCCAAGCTGACGATAACATTAACATGGCTACACACTTGTCTCTCGTTATGGAGGTGCTAAGAGAAGCGCTTTGCTCTCAGGGTTGCTTCTGCAGGAGCACCCAGAGCAGAAAAGCTGGAGAGCTACTGGATTCACTCCGGCATGCTCTTCAGAAATAAAAATAAGACCTCGCTCCCGAGAAAGAGGGAGGCTCACTCAGAAGAATGAACCAAAGCAAAAACAGTTATCCACAGGACATCAGGAGGATTTCTTGTCCCACACCTACTACGCATACTCACACATCCCTGGGATTCCATATTTAGCCCTTCAGTGCTCGGCCTTGAGATCGCATGGACTTTGACCATGACAGAAGTTACTGTCTTTATGTTATTAATTTATGCTGCTCATGGAGTGTATTTTTTCAGGCCTTTTATGAAAAAGAGGTTCCACAAAAGGAGCGAGCATACATGATTATCTAGATTCCTAAGGTAGAGGGCCGCAGGACAAAGATAAACAAAGAGCCCACTTCTCACTTGGCTCTCAGCCAACATTCCCCATCCAAGAACATGAAGATGTAGAAAAGCAGGCTTGGTACCCCCTCCAGCGAACATAGGACCCAAGGGCCAACAGGCAGCTTTCGATCCTTTAAAATCCCAGCTACACAGCTGACTTGGCCTTCAAAAACTCATCTCCTAGTCCAAAGGAATCAGAAAAAAAAGAAGAACGCAGCAGAAATGATCGTATCAGTATTGCAAATCTTAACCGTCTTGACAATGATTACCCTTCAATTTAAGGAAAATCACCAACATGAGAACAATTAACCCTGAGTTCCCCTAAATTAGTTGAAATGAATAAACACATATTTAGGATTCATTTTTAAAATGTCATCACCTGAGAACAAGTTTCAGATCTTGCCCAAAGCTTCCAAGATAATGAGACCAGTTTCACAACTAACATCTACAAAAACAAGCAAGTCTGTCATTTAAGCCAAGACACACTTAGCAAACATTGTGTAGTTTCGTGTGTTAAAACTTTTGACAGCAAGAACGCAGCAAAACTACATTTTAGGGGAAGCAATAAATGAACTGTTGAAACAAGAGTAGCAATTACTGGCTGAAGAGATAGACGGCCTAGAAGTTAAAGGCATTTTTGCCCTCATAGAAGACCCTGGTTCAGTTCTTAGCACCCATGTAGCAGCTCACAAACATCTATAACTCCAGTTCCAGGGGAGCCAATACCCTCTTCTGACCTCCCCTGGAGTCAGGCACACATGTGGTGCACATACATCCATGCTGGGAACCAGGCACACACAGAGTGCTCCTACATGCATTCACACAAAACATTCATACCCAGGAAGTAAATAAAACTAGTCTTTCAAGTGATGGTTACAAGGATTTCTGAATGTCTCTTGTATTTCGTTCTAAGTAAGGAAGAGTGGTTTATTTATATAATAAGCCGCTTTTCTGCTCATCAGAGAATGGCATAAATCACCACCTCTTTTCAATGCACAGGTTGGAAGAAGCTTCAGGTAATTTCTCACGCTTGTAGGGAACGTGTCTGGCAATGCCCACTAGTCTAGGACTCACTGTGCCCGGCTTTCTTTCTTTCTTGGGGATGAGCTCACATATAGCACCAGATGATTTCATACTCGAATTTCATTCTAATTATTAGGATAAGGACATTGTTTCTCTAAGCAGTTATATTTCGTAGTTTGCCTTCCAAACCTAAACACATGAATTTACATGGTTTAAAAAATGTCAAGCAGCCGGGCGGTGGTGGCACACGCCTTTAATCCCAGCACTCGGGAGCTGCCTCACTCAGGTGGGTCTCTGTGAGTTCGAGGCCAGCCTGGTCTACAGAGTGAGTTCCAGGACAGGGACCAAAACTACACAGAAAAACCCTGTCTCGAAAAACAAAAACAAAACCAAAAAAAGTGCCATGAAACATTTCAGTGTTTTAAACATAATTCCTGATATAACCCCACAAAGTGGATCTCATGATGTCTGTCCATTTGATTAAAATACCTTGATGGCAGAGCCAGGATCCCAGTCCTAGCTGCCTGGCTCCCGAGATGGTACCCACACTCCTGCTTCTTACATCAAGACTGTGCCACAGGTTGGGAGGCAGCTTAGACCTGCAGGTGCTTGCCACACAAACACGAAGACCTGAGTGGGATCCTCAGAACCCAGGGGGAAAGTCCACGCGTGGTGGTGCGTACCTGAAACCCTAGTGCTGGGGAAACGGAGGCACGTGCATCCTTGGGACCTCCAGGCTAGCCATCTCAGCCTTACTGTCAACCTCTGCCTGGAGGTAGCACGTGCATCCGTGGGGCTTCCTGGCTAGCCGTCTCAGCCTACTTGTCAAGCTCCAGGCAGTTAGAGAGAGAGAGAGAGAGAGAGAGAGAGAGAGAGAGAGAGAGAGAGAGAGAGAGAACACCACTGGAGGCTCGCCTCTGGTCCGTGTGTGCGCATGCGAATCTGCATATACACACCGCACACACACACACACACACACACACACACACTCCCACACACATGCATGGCTGTGCCAGGCCTGACTCTTGTGAAGATATCTGGCCAGTTTCTCTGAAATGGTAGCAATTAAAACATGAAGGGAAAGGGATCCATAAACCGGCGTCTATAAAGGCTGTGAGCCAATGGAAACTTTAAATGCAACGTTAGAAGAAATAGAGAACGAGCACCAGAACATGTTGAGATGGTTGTATTGTGAACTTTGGTTCTTCTCTCTTTTTGCTTTATCTTCAACTTGACTAGCTTAAATCCACTCCGAGGGTTCAATTCAGTCTTTTAAACCGGAATGTTAGTTAGCCAGTCCAGTTTTACATTCATTTCAGAGCCTCCCTCCCTATCATGGCAATTTGATCTATCATGGCAATTTGATCTATCATGGCAATTTAATCTTGGCGTTCAAGTCATGTATTTATATCAGTAAAGTTATATTAAAAATTAAGCGGATCAGGTGTGTGTTAAGGACTTCACTCCTACAAATGTAAATGTGAGCAACTAATGTGCAGATCCATCAGGCCTCAGTTGGGTTCACTAAAATATACCCAAGCAGATTTAAAGTGAAAGCCATTAGTCTGCCTTGGAAAAGAGACCGGTATGGAGCAAGCACAATTTTGAACTTCTATTACGTGCAGTAAGTAGCTGGGATACCAGGGTGGACAAAATGAGATTCTGGCCTTAAACAGCGTATGGTCTGGTGGAGGAGGTAATTAAAGAGGTAATTATAGCATAGGGTGGCGAATGCTGGGCCAGATAGAGGTGTAGTTGCTATGGCAGCAAAGGTAAAAATGGGTTATACTCAGGCTTCCTGAAATTAGTAACATCTGACATGTGACTTAAGGATGAGTGGAAGAGAGCCAGGTAGAAACGTGGGGTCATGAGAGATGATCCACACAGACGGTTGTGTGAATGAAATCGTGGTTTTCAGATTAGGGAACTGAAACCTCTCTCTCTCTCTCTCTCTCTCTCCCTCCCTCCCTCCCTCCCTCCCTCCCTCCCTCCCTCCCTCCCTCCCGCGCTCTGTTCTCTGTCTCATTTTAATTTTTTTTTGGCATGGGGGATTGGGAGAGATGAGACAGGCCTGGAAGCAGGGCCTTTCTGACCACGTCAAGGCATCTGAGTGGGGGAGCTCATTAAGAGCCTCAGAAGAATTTAACGCAGACAGGTGGCGTGAGCTCAGGCAAGAAGGGAAGGAAGAAGATTAGCGTGGTAGGCAGAAGTGGTCTCCCCCACGCCCCCCCCCCCAAGATGCCCTTGCTGTGATCCATGGGCCTGCACATACATTAAACCAAAAAGGAATGGAAGCTGATTGTGGAATTAAGGGCCTAATTTAATGACACAAGTCTCTAAGAAAGAAAGATCAAGAGGGAGAAGGGGAGTCTGCAGCAGATAAAAGTAAGGGGGGGGGGCGGTGAGATGGCTCCGTGGGCCAGGCTGCCAAGCCCGACTCCCCACATTCGACCCCAGAGCCCACATGTTGGAAAGAGAGAGCCGACGCCTGCACATCGTCCTCCGACCCCCACATTTGGGCCTCTGCACCCTGCTCCCCAAGCTGTTTTAAAAAGACGTCAGGAGGAAAATGGCCGGTGACCCTGGAACCTCTGCACAGTGCGCAGTCTCGAGAAGCCAGCGATGACGAAATGGTTGGACCCCCCCACTTAGAGCCTCCAGAAAGAAAGGCGGCCTTGCGGGTACCTGGGTTTTTGTTCAAGGATGCCCAAGCCAAGCCTCTGGCCTACAGGCACAGTGAGAGAATGATTTTTTTTTTTTTAAGTTTTTAGACACCAAATCTATGGTAAGATGTTTTAGCAGTATTAGAAAACTGAAGTTAGAAGTTGAAGAGGTAGAGTCCAATTTGAAGATAAACTTTACTCTGTACCTGTGGCCTTAATTTGGTCATCCTTCAGCTTTATTATCTCTGAGAGGGGCCATACCTCACAGGGTTCGGGTCATTTAATTTCTATGGGGTGTCAGTGTAACAAATACACTAACATTGGCATACACCATACAGTAGAAATGCCTACTGTAGGATGAATGAATCCTAAAAACACTAGGCTGAGTGAAATACAGCAGTCAAAAGCATGCTGCTGCATGACTGTGAGATGCTTAGAATGGGCAATTCATAAAGACGGGAAATAGAAGAGAGAGACTGGGTAGCATGGGAGAAAAGTACTGAAGAAATGGCTAGTTAATATTTAGTGGGTACAGAGTGTCTGTTTGGGATGATAAAAATACGATGAAAGAAAATAGACCAAAGTGTCGCAATAAATATAAAATAAATAAGTATACGGCCTAGTACATACAGTATTCGAGGACTTGGAATTTATTATACCACATAAATGATTATATAGAGAGTTTTGGTGGGTTGGTTAGATTATTATTTGGTTGTTTTTTGAGATAAGATCTCACTATAGATCCTCGGTTGGCCTGGAGCTCATCATGTAGCCCAGTAGGTTCTCCACCTTGATCCTCCAGCCTCAGTGTGCAAGCGCTAAAATGTCAGCTGTACAGTAACCACCTCTGGGGGCCCGTGGGGGGTTGTTTTTATTTTAGTGCTAGGCGTGGACCCCAGGGCCCAAGGCATGTTAAGCATACTTTCTACCCTTGGCATTCCTTAACCCCTATAGGGTTATTATATAGGTTGTAAGCTCTTTCTTAACTTCTATATACATTTTATTAGTTGTTTTTTTTTTTTTTTTTAATTTTGTTACTTCCCAGGAGTAGCGGCACACACCTTTAATCTTAATCCTCAGGATGGAGAGGCAGTTTGATCTCTGCGAACTCAAGGCCAGCCTGGTCTACAGAGTGAGTTTCAGGACAGTCAGGGTTACATAGTGAAAAGAGAAGGAAAGGAAGGAAGGAAGGAAGGAAGGAAGGAAGGAAGGAAGGAAGGAAGGAAGGAAGGAAAGAAAAACATTTTGTCATTTTCTCTCTGGATTTGAAATAAGAACTTCATATAGGTAATAATAGCTTTGTCACTGGAGAGCTTCTGAATCAACTGCAATTTGACATTTACAGGGGCCAGAATAGCACTACTATTCTTCAGCTCAGTGTGCTCTTCACCCGTGTGTGTGTGTGTGTGTGTGTGTGTGTGTGTGTGTGTGTGTGTGCATGTGGGGATCGAAAAGAAAGAGGGAGACAACCACGGATGTCACATCTGCCTTTATTTTGAGACGGAGTCTCTTTGGCCTGGAGCTTATCAGGTCGGCTGGCTGGCCAGTGTAAGCCCTCGTGACCCACCTGTCTCCACCACCCCAGCACATTCAGCTTTTCCATGTGGGGTCTGGTGTTCAAACTCAGGTTCCCTCGCTTGCAAGGCAAGCGCTTTTCCAAGTGAGCTTTCTTGAAATGCAGCAGTTAGATTGGTCATGGGTGGAGCTACAGACACACCTTAAAAATGACGCGATGCTATTTTAAAATTAACTGGCTCAGATTCAAAACAGGTCCACCCTCCTTGCAGTAAAATTTAACGTAACTAATTTACATTTAACCTAATTAAACTTTCATCTGTGTTTATAAGTAGGGCTCTCACAGTCTACTTATATTCTCATTTTACCTGAATTTTGGTACTGAGAAAAGTGCATCTCTTAATTTATCTACTGCACGTGTACAGTATCTAAGATAGTACTTAACAACGTTAAGAAACAAGTGTAGTGGCTGATAATCTGACTTTCTACATCAACGAGGTAATGGGGTAGCAACAAGGAGTAGAGAGAAAATAAAAGCTAACACAATATTACGACAACAAAGTGCTGACCACCTCTCATTTATAAGAACTACACAGCTGATTTGTGAGCTAGACATGGCTAAATAATTTGGCCAATTTGGGGTGGGATGGGTGGGTTCTGCCAATTATAGATGATTGTCCAGTAACGGAAGATGAGAAGGTGACTGAGAAATTTAGTTTCAAAACTCTAGTCTTGTCTCATTTATCATCCAATTCCACCCTACTGTCGCTGGGTACTTCACGCACACCATAGGTAAACAGGTGGCTATCTTGAAAAATGTCTTATCCATCCCAAGAATTGCTAAAAGAAGAGACAATTTGGTGGGACATCATTGACTGGTTAGGATGTATAAGTGGATTGTCATTAATATTATTAATAATAATTAATTAGTTAAAGTAATTAATATTATTTAATAACTATATCGCAGGAAACACAGGCAGACTCCTGTTTCACAGTATTGACTCTCTCAGCACAGGGAAATGAAGTCAGAAGGGCCTGCATCCCTTGGCACTTCCCGTGAGCATTCCTCCATGCCCTCTGCCTTCTCTTCCCTCCTTCTCACAGCCATGGTTACCAACAAAGACGGTCTTCTGTACCTACTTGACGCCCTTTCTCCCTTTCTCAAGTCACCCTTCGAAGTGGGGCTTCTCTCCTACCACATCTCCCGGATTGTCAAGGGCCGACCTTAGTCACTAAACCATTTTGCCACTTTTCAAATGACACTCGACTTTATTTCTCAGAGTCCCCTGCTTCTTCCCTCAGACGCTCAGGAAGTTGATGAGTTTGACAGGGGGAGAAGACATGGCTAGAACAGACACCTGAAACTGGTAGCCAAGGCGGGGTGTTCCCTTTTGATTGCCCCCTGCCCCTGTTAGACTATAGCAGCCCCTTTCCTCCATCATGGAGCTCACCTCCCCTTTGGAACAAACTGCCATACTCTGCTATGTTGAGAGCAGACAGCATTCTTCCGGTTTCCCTTAACCTCTCTAGTAGTTCATTTCCTAATTTATTCAAGGGCTCTTATTTTCAGCCCTTGACACGTAGGCACTCTCTTCTGAGTCCTTTTGTTTGCTATCGTAGACTGGTGTTTGTAAAGGAGTGTTTTAAGGGCCACTGGCATCCACATCTCTGAGCACTGTTATTCAATGTGCAGAGCCCCACCTTCCGTGGGCCACTGAGGAGTGAGAACCAAATTCTGCATTTTAAATCAGTGTCTCAGAAGCTGTTTTTAAAACACCAGATTGGAGGAGCTGGGCAGGCAACCCAGTAGCAGGGTGCTTGCCCAGCATGCTTAAGGGCCGAGTTCGGTCTCTCCAAACCAAACCAAACTAGGGAATCACAACAATACGCTCATCCTGAATAATTTTACATACCACCGTTGAGCGTACTGTCTATAACTATGAGACTATCACCGAGGTTGGTTGGGTGCCTTGGGAAGAAAAGAGGCTCATTTAGCTCAGTTTTGGAGGCTGGAAGTTCCAGATCAGGTGGCTGTCTGCTGAGAGCCCCTTGGGTGAGCCACGCCACGGCGGAGGGCACGGTGAAAGCAGATGCATGCATGGGAGACGACACTGTGGAGTGGGCAGCTCCAATGAGGAAGGGCCCGGGGCCAGGCTTCTCCTCTATAATAACATTCTCACAGGCATTAATCACCATCCTGTGGGAAGCACCTCAATCACTTCTGAGAGGCATTCTAAAGACCAAACGACCTCCCATGAGGCCCCACCTCTTAAAAGTCTAAAGCCCCCCCCCTCCACATCACCACACCGAGTAGCCGACTTCTGACACTTTTGGTTTCAAGTACAAACCACATCCAGACTACATACGGCAAGTCCCACGGTTTCAGCTACTAATTATATGCTGGTGACATCCATCTTTGTTTTAGACGTGAACATGACAGTGAGCTGTCTCACGAGCGACTCAAACGCACACACCTCATTGCTCGATACACACCACTGCTCGCTCAGTTCTCAGAATGCTTCTATTGTACTTCCTGGAAGGGTGGAGGAGAGAAACGGAAGTGATGTAATCATTCCGGTCTTCTCTGGTCTACACTCTATCAACACCTTTAGGTTCTCTTTTAACAATTCTTTTTCTCCCTCCAACTCTGGCCTGGATCTTCTGGGCTCCAGTCATCTTCCTGCCTCCTCAGCCTTGAAAGTAGCTGGAATCCTAGGTACGGGCCACCATTGCACTGGTTGACCCTCATGACTTGACTCTTGCATCCCATTATACTCACATCTCTGCGTGCCCCGACCCCCAAACTAAAAGTTATGTATTATCTAGAAGGAGTTGGCTCCTGATAAAGCTTGCCTCCAATCTATCCTGCACAGTGAAAGTCAGTAACTTGATCCACTACTCTCCTACACAAAACTTCCAGGAACTCCCACACCCCTTGAGGTGAGAAAACGAGCTGACAAACACTTGACCAAGGCTGTTCCTGAAATGGCTCTGCAGATTCATCTCTCACTACTCCATTCTACAACTAGAGTGTCCGGCAGGGTAGCCATGAGGCTACTACGTCTGGCCACCAAGTACTTGAAATGTGGGTCGTCCAAACGGATACATGCCGTGAAACACACTTGGATTTCTAAAATTTAGTACAAAGCTGAAAAATCTCAGCAGTTCTTTCCTATCAATGATATGCTGAGGTGACATTTCAAATCCATGGGCTAAGTAAACGTGTTAACATTTGACTAGCTTCTTCTCACTGTCTCAGCTCTCCCTGTGGTCTGCAGTGTGAACGATGCGTTTCTCGAACTCTTGCCCAGCCACGCTGAAGGGCTCGCTCTGCGTCCTAAAATGCTTTCCAGTGCTTGCAACACCTCCCTCCCTCCATCTCTCACTTGTCGTCTGGGGCTCTGTTGAAGTAGCCTCCTTACTCTTTTTCCCTACCCGGACCCATTCTGATTTAGAAATCCTCCTACGCATTAGCAATTAGATGCCCTACCACCCCACATAGCTCGCGCACATGGTTCATTTGTCTCCACCTTCTGTGAACCGGGATGTGTCCTATGCTCATCACCTCCTGGGTAGCAGGGGCCAGCACCTCAACATCCTGTACACACACGGCTTAGCACAAAGACGCTACCTCCTAAGCTCTGCTTTTAGAATGGCTATTGCAAATGGCTTCTCTGGACCCAAAGCCAGGAAGTATGGCTGATGGCATATGTACAGGATGGATTATGAATAAATATCTCGCCTCATCCTTGTCTACATCCTATTCAACAACACATCCAACTCACTCTAATTTCTTTTGCACCCAGAAAAAGCTTCAAGCTGTACCAATTCCTGTGACCGAGGAAATGATAAGACAACAAAGTGAGCACAGGTTTCGTCTCCTAAATGTTTCAAACTTGCTTTGATGCTAAAGGACATTCACTGCGAGAAAAAGTACCTATTCGTTGGAAAACATTTTTATAGCATTTCCCAAGATCAAGTCTTTGCAGGAATTTAAATGAGGCTTCAAATCAAATCATTTTCTTTATAATCCTGCAAGGTTGGCATTCACAGAGAAGTTTTGAGCACATCAAAAATTCTGGCACACTCACATCATAATTAACGTTTGCCACATTACTTGCTTTTTGGGGAAAAAAATACTGTGTGCCAAATATAAAAGCAGTAAGAACAGACAGTAACAATTTACTTCCCTCAACTACATCAGATAGAAATTTTCAGTGACATTCAGCATACATTCAATTCGACCACTCTGAGATTTCAAACAAAGAAATGTTTTCAGTCGTCTCGGGCATAACTACAGCTTCCCTTCCTTTATATTTTTATAAGATTACAGTTTGTCGAGGATGATATTATAATTTTCCATGTTATTTAAGAGTTCTAGTGTTACCCTCTTGGGACACCCCTGCGTTCTCAATCCTGAGGGAGGGGCTTCACTAATTGAATGAGAGCGGATGAGAGACATGGCGGTCCACTGAAAGAGCTCCCAGGGATGGAAATCCGAAAGGACTGAGGCAGGAAAATAAAATTTTGTGTTTTGTTATAACTCAAGTTTCAAATACATACCCATGAGTCTATATCGATACAAAACAAATGATCGAGCACACTGGCAAATGTGGAGGACAAATAGTCCATGTAGAATTTAAAATGATGGATGTGGACGTTCAACGAAGAGGCTAGACCTAACTTCCCTGTCATTAGACGTGGGCTGTGCCTGATAACTTCCTTTCAGAGAGTAAGGCAGGGAGGAGAAAGAGCAGCTATTTCTCCAGTGGAGGAATCTGACAGATGCTCTCAGCTTGGCTGCCAGAGTCAGCAGCAGTGATAAATCAGGTTGTCGATGTGCCTCGGATATGTGAGGAAAATGGACTTGAGGGTGTACTGTGTGGAGGAACACATGTGTGGAACAGCTGTGATGCCATGAGTTTGATCCCCAGCAACTTAGCATTAGCACAAACACACACACACACACACACACACACACACACGTACACACACACGCACACACACGCACGCACGCACGCACGCACACAGAGGCTCATGCTCACACAGAAATTATCTTCCTGATAGGCAAATGGATCTCTACAAGTTCAAGTCCAGCCTGGTCTACGTAGCAAGTTCTGCACCAGTTAGCAATACAAAGTGAGACGCTGTCTCAAGAAAAAAAAAAGTGTATCTGTATGAGCCAGGTACAGTGGTGTGTACCTAGAGTACCAAATACTCAGGAGGCTGAGGCAGAAGGGCTGTTTAAGCCAAGGAATTAAAGGCCAGCCCAACACAGCAGGATCTCTATCTCTAGGTCTCTACTTAGATAGATGACAGATAGATAGATAGATAGATAGATAGATAGATAGATAGATAGATGGGATAGAAAATAATCAACATTAATTCATAATAGTAACAAACATGAGTGTAAGAAGTTAATAACAGGGGAAAGTGTGGCATATAAGATCTTTCTATACTATATTTGTAATATTCTATAACTCCAAAATGCCCTAAAATAGTTTATTTTTTAAAATCTTTATTGACTTCTTGTCAACTTTTATTGAGTTTTTACATTTCATCCTGAATGCTCAGATAATGCCCTCCTTTTAGAAACACTTCTTTAACATCTTCAAAAATACTTTTAGCTCTGAGAACACACTCTTCCAATCTCTGTTTCTTAACTTCGATTGCCTTATCACTTCTCAGTGTGAGTCAGGGGAAAAGAACCTCAGCAACTCCCACAACTTCAACTGTGTCCTTTATATTGAATATTTCAAGATCTATATTCTGAGCCTAGTCTCTCTTGCAAAAGGTCAGGCTTTCTTTCCAAATACCAAGTAGACATTTCTACCCACAGACCTTCCTGTGAGGATATTCAACTCAGTATGTCCAAAGGAGAAATCCCCTTTTAAAGCACTAATCCTATGGTGTCTCCAGTTATGATTAATGGATGATCATTGTAGCTTCTCCAGTCATTCTAACAGGTCCTTACACATCCTTATGACTATTTTCTTTACCGTCCGCATTCTCTGATCACACACCAATATTCTTTTAGTGTAATTATATCTGTCCCCTTTGCTTCACCCCAATTAATTTTCTTGAATAATAGCCAATCCCTTGTTCAAAAACTCCATGGCCAATTTGTGAAGTGAGGAGGTAAGCCTAGGTACAGATGGGACCTAAGATCAGGGTACGGAATAGCAGTGGGAGATGTCACTGGTTTATATTCTTTAGGAAAGAAAACTACTCACTTGGTGTAGTGCAAAACTCACTATTGCCTCTAGGAGCCAGATTACAGGCATAGGCAAATTCCAATGGGCATGGCAGGACCCTGCCTACTGCCTCTGTCCATTATTGATGTGCTGCTTATCCAGTAAGTGTCACCGCGAATCTGGTAGCCAAGAAGCATTGCAATGTAAGGTCTTTGTTCCCGAGGCCCGGTACTCCTTTGTCGACATTGCACAGAAGCAATCACAATGTGATGACTGCCATGGGAATGAGACAATTCTCCTTTGCTTGAGTCCTGACAGGCGGCTGTTATGTCATGAAGCCATTCACATCCTCCTTCTTCCTTGTTCATAGAACCCTGACTTTATTGAGACAACGGAAATCATGTTATCACATGGGAGGCAAAAGCCAAGCTCTAAATGGTTTCTCCTTAATTAATCTAAATTAAAGTGGTTTGCAAACATATACATTTCAGGGTCCTTTCCATTCCCTAAGACTCTTAAAGACTACAAAGTGCATTTGGGTACATGGATTATTTTCATCAATATTTACTATGACATGATAATTTCATTCATTTGAAATAAATATAAGCTAAATATGTGGAGGCTCATTCTTGTAATACTAAATTTGAAGTGCTAAGGCAAACAATTGTCATAAATTTGAGCCCAGTGTAGGACTACATGGTGAGTTCCAAATCAGGCTAGCCTTTAGCAACAAAGAGAAATCTTGTCTGAAAAAGGAAGGAAGAAAATAAAAATGAAAAAAGAAAGACACATCATAAATATATGTTATTCTAGATAATACTTTATAGAAAATGATTTTAGTTTTCATAATGAGGAAAATCATTCATCTTATTAATTGAAGGCATGGCTTCTCATATCTAGTGTTGGGTCCAATCTGTTGATTTGGTCTCAAGCTGTGGCTATGGCCTCTTTCTAGTCTCATAGGAGCATTTACTTTAAAGAGGAAGGAGAATTGTAATAGGCTTTTCACATTGTCTTTGGATATCTTCCTTTAATATTAGAGTAACATTCAAGAACCAGTGGTTTCTTGCAGGTTGACTTACAACACAAAATCGGGAAAGAAATCAGTGAGCTTTTCACTCTGATACTTTCAGAGTTTTGTTCTTTTACCCAAGTATGATTCTGTAGCCTGCATCAGTCATTGGAAAAAATATTGGCTCACTGAGTCATGTGGATCTTTCTAATGTTGACATATTTCATCACAGCATCTAAAACATCAGTCTGGTTAATATCACCACCAATCTCCTCAGCTCGTCAGAGAAGTCTCTCAGTCCTGGGAAGCTGCCAAGCTCCCAGGGGTGGAAGTGAGTTCTCCAACGCTCTAATTTTCCTCTGAAAGCGGGGATTTTATCATTTGCAGCAAAACCAGCCAGTTGTTTTCCTTGAGCTGACAGGCTTAGTTTATTCATGTACAAGAAATGTCTGCAACAGACCCATGTCTGAGCAGCCACATTCTGCTTGTTAGTCTTTCAGGGGGGAAACAAGTGTTATAAAAAGTGAACATTTCACCTCATGATTCAAAGGACTGCATCAGGGATGCTGAGGTGAGACAACAGGCCCTGGAAAAAAACCAAGCCGTGGGCCTTTACACCAGCTCTTGACAGTGAAGGGTGTGACCATTAGCACCATTTGGTGACTCTCCTTTAATTGATGTTAAACTGTGGGCAGAGTTTACCATACATACCATGGCCACTTCTGCATTTTCAGTGAAGTGGACAGACAAGAAAGGGTTTAGGACCTCAGGGTCAGGGACCACTGATGACCTCAGCTTATGAGATGCACTGTTCCATTTCATTCACTAATGAATTCTGGAAGAGACATGCGAGATGTGTCTGTCCAACGAGTGAAGGGGCCTCTGGGAAAGGTACTTCCTTTGAACAAGACACATCTAACAGAAATTACCCTTTTCTGACTGTGGATTTATGGATTACATGAGAACACTGGAAATTATTCACCCAAGAGGCAAACAACACCCCTAATTTGGGAAAATAGAAGAAAAGACATCAGGGTAACATGATGTCAGTATTGAACAATCAAATTAATTGTTCAACCCTAGGATTACCTTCCCTTGAGAATTCTAGCTATGGGAGGTAATTCTTCACTGATTAATTGATGTTTAGACAGGTATTCTGTTCCTTAGAGTCCAACCATCTCTACCCAGATAGGTTCTCATATTTCCCATCAACCTACCAGGATCAACCCAAGAGTCTGATCCCCAGTGCCAGATACATTTCAAGCTCTGTGAAATGAGCAAAATCAAATAAAATCATTACAAACCGTTTAACAAGGAACAGAGGCTGAAAGGAAGCACGCCAAGTTGAGTAACTAGAATTGTGGTTTAAACGGAGGCGAGTCTAATAAAAAAGGAAAAGTTAAAATTTAATACAAGAATACTGAGAACCCTAAAAGAGATAGGAATATAACATCAGGCACTCAAGGATTAAAACACATTACTAACCAGGAGCACAAAGTAACCAGGTTTGCAGAGGAAAAGACACACAAGTACCAAGATGCCAAATAAAGCTAGACCCAGAGATCCAGCCTGTCATCTAAACTATTTAGAGACTGAGGTAGCAAAGTTGACTGCTTGAGAACTGACTGCATGGACTATAGGGTGAGGGTAAAGCTAGTCTGCACAACCCAGTGGGAAGCTACCTCAAAATAAAAAGTAAAAAGAGGTTTGGAAATACAGCTCAGTGGTGGATCCCTTGCCTAGCATTTAGGAAACTCTGCTTCCATCCCCATGACCCTAAAATAAAATAAAATAAATACATAAATAAACAAAAAAGAAGATACAGTATAGATGTATTTTTTGTGTATGCATTGGGACAATTAGTGTTCTACCATCCAAAATGAAGGTGATTAAGAGAAGCAAAGAAGAGGAAATCTGGGCCTTGTCAAGTTATAGCAAAGAGGTATTTATAAAATCAGCCTGTTGTCTTGATAGGTGAAAACAGGTCTGGAATTTTCTTGTCTAATTCTTCTAATCTTTAACTATTACTTTAGTTTCTATGAGATTCAGAAAATGGAATGTTTAAATCAGAGAAATTGAAGAGAGGGAAAAAGCTGGACTCATGAACCCCAAACCATTCTTTTCAGCTACCCTACCCACTTCCCTTTTATACGTCAATGGAAAAGCAGAAATGACCTGCGGCATCTCTGCCTTTCAAGATCTGAGTTCCTGCTTCTACAAAAAGAATCTAGTCTACTTTATAGAGCAGTTTTGAGAGAGAGAAAAAAATCCATAAACATATACACGTTGACTCTTCTAGTGCATAATAATTTTAAAACCAAAGATGTTATGTTTTAAACTCACACATATACAAGAGTCACATTACTTACATACTTCAGCTCATATGAGTTGAGGAACAAGTAAACGTGATCACATCAAAGCTAATTAGAGGTTTCAAAATAAAAAGTACCGCCTCCATATCATCATCAGAAGAGGCCAAATTCTCAAGCAGTCAAGGGTCCAGACTCAGGAGGAAAAGATAAACCCAGGATTCTTAACTGGTATTCTGATATTAGCAGATACAGTTTTAGGACTGGACAGAAAGAAGGAGAAGCGTGCCTTGGGACCATGATTTGTGTTTGACCTTTTACTCCAAAGAATTCCTGGAAAAAGTTTGGAAATAATTTTTTTTTTTTTTGTTTTTGTTTTTTCGAGACAGGGTTTCTCTGTGTAGCTTTGCACCTTTCCTGGAACTCACTTGGTAGACCAGGCTGGCCTCGAACTCACAGAGATCCGCCTGCCTCTGCCTCCCGAGTGCTGGGATTAAAGGCGTGCGCCACCACCGCCCGGCTGGAAATAATTTTACTACAAATAAAAAGCCTGATGGAATTCCTCTGGCAATATCAAAACCGACATAGAAAATATGGGCCCTGACATCCTGAGCCCCAGCAATGGAAAGTCTGTACCTAAAGTAAGAGACGCAGTCACAGCCGGAAGGAGCCGGTCAGGAACCGCACTCTGTAGAAACAGTAAGTGGTTATATACACAGCAGGAACTAAGGACTTAATGAAGTTCTCCCTGTGCTGTGAGGACATTCTAGTTGTTTTGTTCTTTATAGTTTATTAATAATGATCAATATATCCCTACATTTCTGCATTCCTCACTGCATTGTAATGGTGTAAGACTGCCCTTACAGTGAGGTCAATACCCCTCCTGTCTCTGTTGTAGAGAAATATAGACGTCATAACCACATTTGATAGTCTGGTAATTAATTAATTTTGATTTTTCAGGACAGGGACCCTGGCTATGCTGGAACTTGCTCTGTAGACCAGGCTGGCCTACCTCTGCCTCCTGAGTTCTAGGATTAAAAGTGTGTGCCACCGCCATCTGGCTCGGGTACATATTCTTTTAATCACAAAGTGGAACTGTTTTCTAGGAAAGTTTTTATAAATAACTTCAAATCAAAGATTAGCAAGGGAAAAATTATTTCCGTTCTATAACGTGCTTTGTGAAACATTTGATGACACCAACATAAGACAAGACAGGTTATCAGTAAGTGTGTTTTGTTTGTCTTTTAAGGTCCTGGGGACTGAATCCGTGGTCACATATGTCAGGAAGTGCTCGCTGTACCACTGAGTTAACATCCCCAGCATTATCAGTAACTTTAAGTAAATTATTATTATTATTATTTAAAGAATTATTTATTTATTATGTATACAGAAGAGGGTGCCAGATCTCATTACAGATGGTTGTGAGCCACCATGTGGGTGCAGGGAATTGAACTCAGGACCTCTGGACGAGCAGTCAGTGCTCTTAACCTCTGAGCCATCTCTCCAGCCCTAAGTAAATTATAATAGTGTGAATTAGGGTAGAGTTTCACTTATAATATGATGCAGAGGCGTAACTCAGTGTTAGAGCACTTGTCTGGAAGGCATAAGTTTTGTGACCTGAACCCCAGCACACACACACACACACACACACACACTTCTAAACTTAAAAATAGCCTTTCGTTTTGAAGATGGTGTAAGAGAAAAAAAAAGCATGCTTGCAAGTATACAGCTTGGAGCTACATTACATCGAAGGTTTTCTAATTGGACACTCCCTCTGACATTTATAATGTAGCCGTTGTTGAGATGACTACTTCCATTCTTCCATCAACAGCGTGGAAAAATTTCTTCTCCAAATTATCCATTTCAGTTAGGTAGCACAGGAAAGAATTAATGCTTAATTATTGACAGTTTCATTAGCCCCAAAAAAAGGAATTGATGTGAGTCCTTGTGTAAGCGGAGAGCCCTTAACCCCTGACACGCCCTGGCCAGCATTAGGTGCTGTGATCAGCCGGTGGTTAGATACAGATCTTGGTACTGAGTTTGCAGTCACTGGTGCTGCTGTTAGATTCAACGTGAATATGACGCTGGGGACGCCGTGGCAGCCAGGGAAGACAGACGCAATTTATCTCAGATACTGAGTTGACAAGAAAGCTCTGGCTCTAGGCGTTGTGAAGGTGGGTATGGACTATATGGGTGGAGGAATCTTTTACCAAAAAAGAGAAAAGGAAATGGAAGTGAGAGTAAGTTAAGTAAGTTGAGCAAGTACTTAACCATCTGCAGCGTGAGTGACAGCTCGGTGAGGGGTCAAGGACTAGATCTGCCGGGTCCACTTTTCAGTGCCGAAACACTTGAGCTGCCTCGAAGAGAAGGGAGGCTTGCTTTTTGGCCCAGAGTGTCAGAGAATGAGAGGGTGGGTGTGACAGCTGGAACAGCTCTGACATGAGCAGAAATAGGAGGGGCTGAATAGAGAGAGCCAGGACCAGAATCAAAGCTGGGCGAGCACCTTGAAAACCTGCTGCACCCTGGAACCCACCTCTGCCCTTCCGTCACACCTTCCATCCCCAAAGGTTCCCCAAACCCTCGAAACAGTCGAACAATTGAAGACCTAGCATCCGAACACGTGAGCCTATGAGGGATATTTCCCCTCACACCATAACAGTAACAGAATACACAGCTCAAATCCCAAAGATGCCATTGAGCCAGGAAATCAAAATCAAAATCAAGCCTTTCAGATGCATCTAGAAGATACTTGCAGTCGTTAGACTGGATAAAATTGGAGAGAATGAGGAGAGAGCTCAGGACTGCTGACTAGAAAACTTAGGAATTGGCTCTATTTTCATTAGGCTAATTTACATGATCTGACATCTCTGCTGCTTATTATTATTATTATTATTATTATTATTATTATTATTATTATTGCTATTACTATTATTACTGTTATGATTTTACTTTTCTTGAAAGAGCTTCCTTGATGCCTTTATCAAAAGCAGTAGTATCTGCACTATCTGTCCTCTTCCATCAAAGAGCTCGTCAGAAGTTGTGGCTGACTAGTTTTGACTATTTTGCCTTTGCTTGTCCACTAGAAAGCGGGTTTTATGAGGTAAAGGCTTTTTTGTTTCAATCTGCACTCCTTATGCTTAGCACAGCATCAGCCGCACAATGCACATCACACAAACAACTAGCAGTGAATCGAAATGGGTGTGGACGCTGGTCAACACAAGAGGAGCCTACTAAGGTTGTAAGGGAAATTGAACAGTGATAAATCTCTGCAGTGGCTTCAGATGCTAGCCAGGCATTTATTTTGACCTCTCCTAGAGGGAAAGCAAATGAAGTAGCGAAGGATGAGAAGCAGGGGGTAGCTCCACGGTAGAGCACACACTTAGCATGTGCCAGCCCTTGGGTTCGATCCCCAGAACTCAAACAAATACAAAAGAGCAAGTAGCAAAGGCTCCAAGGGTTTTGCTTCAACATCTCCTTCCATGGAGGACCTGTGATTAAGAACGTATATGAAGAATTTTGGGCGTTTAAAGTACAGACAATTTATCAACCATCCAGGGTTCTCTCATAAGCTTCTGGGATGGAGGCAACATCTGCACCTCCTGGTTCTCTTATGTATGATGAATAGTCCATAAATGTTTACTGTTTCAATGTATGCTTTAATTATAGCTTTTAAACATCCTCTTACATGCTTTAATTATAGTTTTGGCAAATGAGTTAGAAATGGCACTAATTTTGCTGGCATTTTTTTTTTTTTGGTCTTACTCAAATTGCCCATTTCTCCAAATGCTTTATATACCAGAAGTCCATTAACAAAATGTGTTTCAACCTCTCTTTGCATAGCCCTTGCACTGAGGCCTAAACATGCTGTTCACACAGCCAAAGCTGCCAGAAGTGTGAGGTCTACCCCGTTTGACGTTGAGAGCCATCCACTCCCGTCCGCACAGTTCCTGTTCCTCTTCAGGGAGTTTCTGCTGCTCCTCTGGTACTTCAAGATTGTCAGGACAGCATCTGACCTTGATGGACTATGTACATCTTTCTTCCCTTGGGTTAACCTGTCTTGTTTCCAATTCCTTCTTCATTCCTTTCCTATCCTACAAGTCACTGTCTAGCTGTGGATTAATGCAACAGACACAGCATATTGGAATGGGTAGGGCTTAGAAGAATCTCTTCCTTGTTTTTCAGCTACTCTTGTGGGCATGTAGATTTGAGTAATATAATTGCCCTTATGGTGTGCTGCCAATGATGAGAAGTTGGTGCTGCCCAAATTCCATCACCAGCACTTTGCTACACAGAATGGTGTACGCATACACTTACTTTAAATGAATACCGACATGCTTACTCCACTTTAAGAAGGAAGAATGGACCATTATTGAAACCATAGCTTTTCTGACTCACGGCTAGCTGGTTATGTGTCACTGGAAATGGGTGGAGGGCATTTTTTTTTCCAATGCAATTTTCTCGACCTATTTCAAAATGTTTTAAGAGCTGGCCCAAGACCGAACTCACCAAAGTCATCCTAGCAATTCAGAATCTACACAGATCACTGGTGAAAAAGAAGCAGGCAAACAAACCCAAGCCCCTCCTGAGCTGGAGGACCCCTTAGGAAAGAGCAAAGTCCTCATTTGATGCAGAAAGGTGATATTTTAAAACACAATTTTAAGGCAAATGTTGGAGCGGTGGAGAATTTACTGATGCATCATCATGAATACATTTCCCCCCAGGAAACATAGATTAATGCTTTGAGATAAAAACAGCCAAGGGACGTGGGAAGATAGTTATGTGCAGAAAGAGAAACTGCATCTCCAGGCTACAACTATTTATCAATTTTCCTGCCAATAAAACTTGCCAGCCGGTTTGTGGGCCTGGGGTACAGATGAGCAACTTTATATGGAAAAATCATGTCTTTGGGGAAAATTTGCTCAGGGAAATTATTACCCATCAGCAACATCTTACCTGGTGTCCCCTGAACCCTTATCAGTACCCCATACAGCAATTCTCCAGTGGGATCCAGCTATATCTCTGCTCTGTAGGAAGAGTCACTAAAAACCTCCCCTAAAATCAAGGGATATGATTTGGTTTTTGAAAAGAAGCTTTTTAAATTTAATTTCCACATAATTTAAAAGTTTTAAGGGCTTTTTAAATAAGGTAATTATCTAGATTAGTAATACCTCTCTTGCAACCAAGAAAAAATAACTTCTATTATGTTTCGTTTAAAAGTGTGTTTATTATCTTTTTTCCTTTTCTTTTTTGATAAAAGTCTCTATGTAGCCCTGGCTGACCTGGAACTCTCCATGTAGACCAGGCTGGTACCAAATTCACAGAGATCCACCTACTTCTGCCTCCTGAGTTCTAGGATTAAAGGTGTGCATCACCACACCCCTGTTCTTTTCTTGCCTGTTTATCAGAGAATGATAGCATCAAGAGAGAATAGGTAAAGTGGAAAGTACCCTTCATAAAACCACACTATCGAGACATGATTGGATTCATTGCAAAGCAGTCCCACTATCTGAATCTCAGTGAAATCTTTTTATCTTGCAAACAGTTTCTGATTATAAGAGTGATGTGTCCACACTGGAAAGAAGAAGAAAAAAAATCCACCAGAACAGAAGAAAAAATTAGAAATGTTTAATTTCCAGTTTAGGAAGGCTAAGAAGTGACTAACTTAGAAAGGATTTAAAGTTCTGAGAAGACTATAATTCCCCATATGTTGTTCAAGTCAAGTCAGTATCAAGATAGACATTGCAAATCACATGCTTACTTAAACTGATAGCTTTTCCATAGATCTTTTTTTGAAAATGAGGTCAGGGTGAGGGGGAGTGTTGAGACTGGCAAGATGGTTCAGTGGGAGAAGGGGCTTGCCACCAAACCTGATGATCTGGGTTCAATTCCCCAAAACTTACATGGTCGCCAAGTCTTGCAACTTGTCCTCCCACCACGGTGTGTGCACAAGCACGTATTACACACACACACACACACACATACACACACACACACACACACACACACACACAGAGAGAGAGAGAGAGAGAGAGAGAGAGACAGAGACAGAGAGACAGAGACAGAGACAGAGAGAAATACACAGAGAGAGAGAGAAAGAGAGGGGGGCATTGTGTGTGCACAAACTGTAGATCAAACTCAGGGCCTCATGCATGCTAGAGAAGCTTTTTAGTGCTGGACTGTGCCTCCAGCTCGTTCCAGTTTTTCCTTATAACATTTAAGTTCATCACCACTGAGCTTCCTTCCACTTTGCTCTCTGCTCTGCTGGTGTTGACTGAAAAATCACACTGGGCAAAGGCCTTCTCTTAAACATGTATTTCCTGGCTTGTTTCCCAGCCCAAAGACTCATACAGAATTGGTCCTTACTGAATGGATTTGGGATGGGGATGCAGAGAGGTGAAGATGTTCTCCTTCCACAGCTGGCTAACTAGAATACATTGTCAACAGGGCTTTACATGTTCTATGCTTTACTGCACAAAACCTGCTCTTCTCAAATGTTAGTTCCTGTTCAAATTAACTTTCTGCAGTTGGAGAGAAAGCGTCCACTCACGAGAGAAGTATCTGCTTCCCCCCCTCCCGAATAGACAGCTAGCACATACTACATCTTTTACACACACGAAGAGCAGACCATTCTATATCTGCAGCTGCCTTAGAGTGAGTCATGGGGATCTGATTGGTGAATGATTCTTCTTGATTTTTTTTTTCCTGATCATGGACATTTTGAAAATAAGAATGCCTCCATTTTAACATTGGAAACTTCGGCCCAGTTTTTCCAAATGCTTATTCTCTCTCTCTCTCTCTCTCTCTCTCTCTCTCTCTCTCTCTCTCTCTCTCTCTCTCTGTGTGTGTGTGTGTGTGTGTGTGTCAGGGCAGGGGTATCTATAGTTCCTCATTTGACTTGGTTTTAATTTTTGTTTGGCCTTCCTTCCTTCCTCCTTTCTCTCTCTCTCTCTCTCTCTCTCTCTCTCTCTTTCCGAATGACCAGAACATCTTTACTCTGATGGAATAGTTTTGCATGATAGGTGTAAATTCACAATGTTTTGGGGCTCTTTCTTTTGCAAGTATTGACAAAAGAATAACATGAGTAAATATGCGTGAGACATTATAGATGCTCCTCTGTTCCCTTTAAAACTGAAGGGGCTTGTGGGGGAGGTGGCCCCTTAGTGGTAGAGTGTTTGCCTAGGACATGTCAGGTGCTGCGTCTGATGCCTGGCACTGAAAACGAATTGACAGACCCTAGTTTTATAAAGTGAAAAGAGTTTTATTTTCCTGGACAAGTTTTTGCTTGAGAGCTAAACTATGTAGTTAATGCAGTGCCTCAAACTTTAGTTGGAGCGCCAAAGTGAAAAGAACTCTCCATAAAACTTTAAGTGGAGGACACAAGCTTCTTATTCCATAATATTTGGTTCACAGTGATCTATTTCGCTTAGGGGACATACATACAGGACACTTTTAGGCAAGAATATCCCATCCCAACCTGCATTTAAGTTATGTAACACTTGACTTTCTTTAAAGAAAGAAACATAACACAAATCCTGTTGACAAATAACCTACTCAAAATCATTAACGTCGTGAGGAATATATGATTGTGTGAGGAATATATGATAACCGGAGCATCCCTGAGCACACTGAGACTTCCTCATTGACTTCGTCTTCATTTCTGCTTTAAAGGACATGACTCACCTATGTACAGACTGTCACACATGCTTTTCCCAGACTTCTTCCAGTAATGAAATGATTCGGGACGTAGCTAACTTGGCCCAGGTCGTGACCTCTTGGTATCACGTGGGCATGGCCTCTAGCTGCTGGCCTTTTCACCCATTCCTCAAGCCCAGGCTCCAGTGGTGTCCAAACTGTCTTGATGTTTATTTACAAGTCAGGTTGTCACATTTACCACAGTTTATTTCTACAAATTCTTGAGTTCTCACTAAATGCCTTGCCTTTAAGAAATTCTCTTTTCCTGTGCCTAATTTGAAGTTGACTAGTGACAAATTGGGGAATGTCACCTATTAACCCTTGACTTCATACCAAAGATATTCATCTAACTCAAAACATTCTGAGAATGTGAGAATGCATGACGTTAAAGGGGTAAATTCTAAATTGCTTATTTTGTTAGAAATTATAGTTATCATGATGTAAGGGGCAGTGTGATGGAGGAATGCAATGATGCAGAGTAGAGTGCCCTGGCTGAGGACCAGGTCGATTTGGCTTTGAATTCATCGCTTCCATTTACACAGCATGGGAAACTATTTCACTGTTTCAACCATCATGTTCTTATCTACAAAATGCTCCTTACTTTACAGGGTATTTATGAAGATGTCATGGGAAAATGTTTGGACGGCTCTAGTCACAGTTGTTATGTTTTCTAAGTGAACCATGGGATTTGTTATCAGAATAGGTAATTGTTCATGAAAACGAAAACAGAGGCTAGGATTTCAGCTCAGTGGTAGAGTACTTGCCAAGCATGCACAAGGCCTGGGCTCAATACTGAGCACTGGGAAAAATAAACAAAGTGCTTTTCCAGGCATGATAGCATATGCCTTTAATCCAATATTCTTGCAGGCTACAGCAGGAGGTCTACCATGAATTAAAGGCCAGCCTGGGCTACATAACCAGACCCTGTCTCAAAAGACATAATCATCACCATCATCATCATCAACAACATCACCATCACCATCATCATCATCATCATCATCACTATCATCATCATCATTTCAGAATGCTCTGGATTCCCCCTCCCTTCCTAACCTCTTTTCAAAGTCATTAGTGTCAGCCTATTCATGCATAGTTCCAAAAATCCACCTTTTACTGTTTATCTTTTCAAGCTAAACTTTGTTCCAATGTTCAGTCACTTTATAGTTAACCATTTATTCTGGTAGTCTTGTGCATCGACAAGTTGACGGAAATTTTTACCAATTAAAATGGTCTTTGACAAGCATGCTGGCTCTGTATCTTTTTTTCCCCCTTACTCTTAACTTCTGCTACTGCCAGCTTGATCTGGAGAATGTACACAATTCATATCAGGATGCTTCACAGAACTTGGGGGTGTGGGCTATTGCTGAAGGCCATGCCCAAGTCCTCAAGCATGCCTGACAAGTGTTCTCCCACTGAGCTACTCCTCCGGCCCCTGCAAAGTATTTTGAGACAATAACAAGAAGAAAATGACTTCCTACCCTATAGGTAGCTTTCCAATGGGCATAGACATCTACAAAGCTATAAACTATTCAAGCTTAGTCCTATGCTGAATTCAGTACCAAAGAAACCCCATCAAACATCACCCTCAAAAACAAAACAACAACAACAAAAACAAAAACAACCTCATACTGTATATGGCAATACTTTTTAATTCTAAATATGACCTTAAAAATAAACTCTTGTCGTGGTCTCTTTTCCAAGTTGTTTTACATTATTGAATACTTACGGATACACGGTGTAGTTGCATGCACACAAATAAACTACTTAAGTGATGCATATTCTAATATTGTCTGTGTGAGCAAATAAAATAGATCACTGTCTCTGCCACAAATCCCTGTTAAGCACCCGTGTTGATTATTATGCTGTCTTACCATGGTAGCAGAGATTCAGCAAGAAATGGCAGGCTGCAAGTAATTTAATTCCCAATAAAGTTGGTACAAATTAAAGCTACAAATAACCCATGCGTTATTTTTAAAATGTATGACCAACACTCTTGGACTTCCTGAGAGTCAGGGCTGGGATTCTCTAGTGTGCTGCACTCATCTCTGAGATATCGAAGCTAGGGAAACAAGAACTATTAGACGAGGCGCCCGTGAAGCGGGGGGTATGGCAAGAGACAGGCTTCAGACAAGGTGAGTACGCACACATACACCTGAAAGGCAGCACCACCTAATGTGGACCCGGTGCATTCATTGCTGTGTAGAGTAGATCAGTGGGAAAGCCCACTCAAAGCACGAGAAAGGCCCGGCATCCTCAGTCCTCAAGACCCCCTACACACACACACACACAAACACACACACACACACACACACACACACATACACATAAAGGACTGGTACTTGAAGTGACCCTCATGTGGCCTTCTAGAATGGATAGTTTGCGTCTTATGGCACCTACTTAGCCAAGATTTGTGATGGGAAATTTCTGGAAGGATCAGAACCCTCAGTCTGCCAATACAGAGTGCTGCTAACCGCAGCGTTTTCTATGTAGCTCTCCACACCACAGGTATAAGTTTTCATAACCTATAGACAACTTGAGCCACCAAATCCAGTTCTGATGTTTAACCTCCATCCCAGGAGGCTTCACCCTACATCCAATGCATCTTAATTTACAACTGAATCCCTTCTTCTCTTGCTCTGAACTCTAGAGATATAAATCCAGGGCATTCATCTATCCATTTTGAGTAAAGATAGCATTTGTTCTCTTCTTCAAGTTAACTCAAGCACACATTCATATCTCAGCTATTCTTTCCTAATCCTTTAATTATCTTTGCTACACTTTGAATGCTCTCCAGGATTTTAATGTTTGAAGCTCTGACGCCCAATCCTCAATACAATACGCTGGTGCTGGCAGGTAGAGGCTATGGCAAATTGTTATGGTTACAGCCCCCGAGGCTTCCTAGTCTAGTTTATGTTGTTATGGAAACCCCCTCTCCCTCCTTCCCTCCTTCGCTGTCTCCCTCCCCCCTCCTCATTTGCAATTTCATCCCTTCTAATCATTCATGAGGCAGTGAACTTCCTTCCTGGGAATTCACAAATTTAATCAATTAAATGTCTCTTTATTTCCAGATTTTCATAGTATTGACCCAATGCTCGACAAACGGCAGCTGTCCAAATGTGTCCAAATACTATATTGACATCTGAAATCCAAAACCAAACTCTACCATTACCACTATGTCTCCATCCTCAAATGTGTTTACATTCTTGTGTTCTCTGTCCCCCCACCACTACACACCCAAGGTAGAGGTGTCAATCTTTGTTTAATTTCATCATCTCCCTTAGCAATTATAACTAACTGCTTTCCAAGTGTTAACGGGGTTTAACTCAGACACATCCTGTTCAGTTTCCCTCTGAGCCGGAGCACCACAGTAGCGTTAATCTCTTTTCTTCAGCCCACCACAGCCCTCCTCTTTCTCTACATACATCTCTTATCATGCCAGTTTCTACCTTTAAGATAAAAATGCCATTGTATCCACTGCTCCATGTGTTTTTAAGACCCTGACATCACCTCCTTTCAACTGTGTGTCCTACTGTTTTTTCCCAACCAGATCTTTCACCAGGCATTGTCAATGGGACACTGTTGGTTAGTGGGCGTGGAGGCCTGAAAAAATATGCTACAAGGTGCCATGAGAGACTGCCTGTGTCTACTGGGAAAGGGAGGTGAGGACAGCATCTATGTGACATTGGCTTTGCTGCCATCTTGCCACACTGATTTAATATCTCCATCTCCTTGACTCTGCAAGTGCATTGGTAGTTCAAGACTCTATTTTCCAAGAACTCGTCTTCTATTTTCAAGTCTTGTTTTTCCTTCTTCTTGGTTTGTTAACTTTTAAAAAGTTCAGACATTGCTATTTTGATAGGTGACCGACATCCTCCACCCCACAAAGCAGACCTAACCTCTGTGCATGTATCAAATATGTATGAAAGATCAAAGGTTTCAAAGCAAAACAGTAGAATTTCAAGTGTCATAGACTATAACTCATTAATAATTATGCAATGGAGAAGGACTGTGTAGCAAAGATTGAAAAATCTTGAAATTATAGTAGAAAACATAAGCTTAAATATCATGGAGTATTGTTTTTGTTCAGAAAATTTCTCTTCTTTTCTTTATAACTTACAGCATCCAGGAATGAACACAAGGTCCTGCATATACTAGGCAAGTCCTTGACCCTGTAATTGACATTAATTAAGACATCTTCTGTACAGCAAAGGTGAATGGGCAAGTAAACAAATGAACAAAATCTTCCACATATTATACGCAAATGTAGGAAAGAAAGGGAGAATTATTAGCAACTTATGTTAAGAAACTGTGACAACTCTAAGCTATGAAGAGCTTTTATAATCAGTCACCCACTACTCAAAGTGAACTGTGCCTCAGTGTTCTTCGTTGGTTCTATTTCCTTATTTAATGCTTTAAAATCTGACTCTATTTTGACCATATGGAAAAATAATTTAGCTCCCACTTTTAAAAAGAAATGGACAAAGAAAATGAAAAGAGATAGTTCTCTTTAAAAACATAATTGTTCCTTAAGCATAACAAAAACTGTCAACCTCACTCACAATAAAAGACATCCAATTAAGATATTACAAGACACCTTTTTAACCTGTTAAATCTAAAGAACATTCAAAGTATACCACAGAAGTTGTGTGTGTGTGGGGGGAGGTCATATGTGTCTGGTGATTTATAAAATTATACAATGCTTATAGAAGGCAAATTAGCAATATCACTCAAAATTACAGTGCATATATTTAGGACTCAGCAATTCCCCTCCTGGAAAGTTATTGTACTGATACATTTTCAAATGTAGAAAATGTCCAAAGTGCAGGAGTATTCACGGTGATACTATTTGTAAAAGTGGAACATTGGAGTCACCTTAACCGATATATAATATCTAATATTTTATATAGATATATAATGCATAATAAAACAACATTGAAGCAGCTTTAGAAACACATTTCCCCCCATTAAAAACAGAACACTTCTTAGTTACATGTGAAGAAATGTAGAATGACTAGTTAGGCAAGGGAACATGTTTGAAAGGTAGGAAGACGGTGCTTAGAATTAGTGGTACAGAGCTGCAGTCCCAACCACTCAGAAGGCCTTGGCAAAAGGATGCCAAGTTCAAGACACCCCAAGTTTACAAAGTGAGTTCCACGTCAGCCTGGGCAGGTTGGTGAGATCTCGCTTGAAGATAAAATGAAAAGGGAAAGACTGCAGACACCACTGAGGAGAGCATTTGTTTAGACTACACAAGGCCCTGGGTTCAGTTCCCAGTACTGCCCAAACACACACGCACACACGCACACACACACACACACACACACACACACACACACACACACACATGCACACACACACGCACACGCACCCGAATGAGTTAAGTAAAATAAAAAAGAACAGAGTACTTAGCACGCATTAATTTTAACATGCTTAAAGTATACAAAACTGCTAAAAGTTGTCACCTGTCTGGAGACCTAGATAGATGGAAGATTGATAGACAAAGGAGATTTTTCAGTGAACAATTAATTTCTAACTTCTAATTGTTCCTTTTTTTTTCAGTACTAATGGCTGATGCAGTAAACCATTTTTAAACTCTATCACCGAGTTACTCCCCAAACCCTTACATTCTTTAAAATGTCACGCAAATGTATCACTACTGAAAAACTTAAAATCCATTTACTTTCATGTTCCCAGGGATTATAACACACTGAATACAATGCTCAAGGTTTAGGGTCATTCATATGTTTTGAATTGTAGTGAGACACCTAGTTCTATTGAGAATTCCAAATGCCAAGACCATATATACGGAGTCTGTAGCCCCCTTGAGTTTGAAACTTCCCGTTTCAGTCATTGTAAAAGGAAACAACGTAATTCACCATATGCTGATTAGCTTGGGGGCATGTCGGTTTTCTGTCATTAATGTTTCTTCTCCTTTCCTAGGTACTCTGAAACATCTTTCATCCTGAGTTCTCTTGAATAGGCTCAGTCACACCGCCCTTTGCCACAAAAAAAAACACGTCACTTCCTGACAAGGGCTTTGTATAGATCCTCGTTCTCCTGCCTCAGCACCACCCAGCTGCCCCTGCAGCCTCCACTGTTTCCTTAAAAAGCGTCTTCTGACCTAGAAAAGTTCAGCTTCCTCCCTGTCTCAGCGAAATCCTAGAGCTGCTTTGGCAGATCCTCTTGAATGGTTGCCTTCCTCTCCTCCTTAGACAAGGAAGCTGCTAAAAGCTGCCAGGGAAGGCATCTGGTTTTCTAGATCTCTCCAGGGCCCAACCTGCTTGGTCCAGGGAATCTATGTGTATGTTTTCATGGAATCTCTGTTGAATAAACAAATGCATACTCCGGGCATGGTGGGGGGCGATGAGTTGAAGCCACAGGAGAGGATAAAAGAGATGAAACAATCTCCACCTCAACCAGGGAGGGTGAGATAAATACACATAATTACAATGTGGCCATTGCTTCAGGGATTGTAAATTAAGTTGGATAGGAGTCACAGCAAGGTGGCTGCTGAAGAATTTTTTTTCCTTTGAGATAAGATCTCAGGTAGGAGGCTGGTCTCCACTTGCCATGTGGCTGAGGATGACCTTATACTTCTGATCCTCCAGCTTCCGCCTTCTGAGGCCTGGGATTTCAAGCGTGTATCATCATGCCTGCTTAAACTCAGTGCTGGGTGAACCCAGGGCTCTTGCATACTAGTCCAACACTCTACCAACTGAGCTACATCCTCAGCCCTAAGAGAATTTTAATATATATATCTGGAAGAAAAGCAGTAATATTTCAAAATTGGTCTTGAAGACTGGTGTGACTCTCTCAAGGAGGATGAAGGAGAATTAATTCAGAATATCATAAGCCTATAGGGGCCAGACTAGGGATATGTGAAAATAAATGGACTGAATGGTGTATGTGTGTGTGTGGGGGGGGGGGTTGATAAAAAGAGGTCTAGAGGTTTTTAAATCAGACTATGTCTGATTTGAGAGATTTTATCCTGCTTAGGACAGAACATTCAATGCCCAGTGCATCTGTCTGGCGTTTCCATAGGGAACACAACCCTGTGACTGTCAATGTTCTAATTCTTCCCATAACAGTATGGAGCTAAAACTGGCTGCAAATCGTCAAAACATGGCCAGGACTTCCTACTCTGCTGGAGAAGGATTGATGAATGAGCAGAGTGTGTTGAGCTTAGATTGTCCTCAGGCAGGGGGAATGTGGATTGTTCTCGTACCTACTTAAAGAGTCTCTTTGAGCAGCTAAAGCAGCCTTCGTAACAAATACTCCAAGACAGAACTCAGTAAGTGGCACTACTCTCCTTTCAGTGGGTAGGGGTGGCTACGGCAATTCAACCCCACGATCTCCTTAAACCAAAACTCAAAGGAACATTGCAAATAAGGCTGAAAACCTCACTCCAGATGCTAGAGTAAAGCTCATCTGTCTAAATTTATCAGTGTAAAGTCACTGCAGTACAAACGAAAAAGAAAACTTTCTCCCTCATGATCTAGTTGGGGACATATTTGGTGTAAAGGAAACGGCTGAAGATATTCATGCACCAAATACTGATCAAGCCCCTCCTATGAATCAGACACTAATCCCGAGTCCCCTTCTATGGTCAGGGACTTTATCTGTACCCCTAGCCAGCCAACTCCTGGAAATCAATGTTGTTACTCATAGAACGCCTGATCTCAGGAGATAAAAATGTGGGTGACTTAGAGCAGTCCCTTCCAGTGCAAGAGACTACGAACAGATAAGCAGCTTTGTCTAGAAGTATCACGGGCCACTGAAATTCAGCACGCCGTGAAGAGAGACAGAACACATGGTATCTATTCTGGTCTCTCTCGACGTTGTTCAAGAGTTTAACAACAACCACAAAATTTAAACAACTCTAGGACTCAGCTCACAAGGAATAAGAAACACCAACAAGTACTTTTACTTCTATCTAGAATCCTTTTAAAACCTTCGCGCGCGCGCGCGCACACACACACACACACACGTGTGTGTGTGTGTGTGTGTGTGTGTGTGTGTGTGTGAATGTGTGTGTGCTCGCACGCATGCCTGTGCGTGTGCGTGTGTGTGGTGCTGTGGAACTATTCAGGAGGTAGTATCCCTCATATATCCCAGTCCTGTTGGTCTTTATTAAGTTCAATTCTTATATTAGGTAATGTTTGTACTTATCTCTGCTGAAACTGACCAGTTAGACAGAAAACAACATTCAAAAGCTTGAATCCATTCAATTTTGTTTCACTAAAATGCACATACCCATTTCTGAAGCATGTTGAGTATTTTTGTACATAATCTAGAAGAGCACAAATAAAATAACCCCAGAAAAGGGATTTCTGTACAAAGTTGGTTGGTAGTCTTTAAAAAGAAATTTGTAAGTTCTTCCAGAATTTTAAACACTAAGAATATATAACCACAGGGATCAGCCTTATTTGTCTGTCCTTCATGGTTTTATAAAGAATGCATTACTTTGTTTTGACACACAGCTTACATTTGTTTTTCAGATGTGCTCAAACATAAGGAACAAGAGGAAAGAGGAACAATGAATACATTATAGGCAAGGCGCACAGACACGGACAAATAAAGAAAGCAGCAATCTTCTTGGAGCTAAAAAAGAAAAGGGGGTTTGCTGTGAGGAGAGAGAAAGGCATCCCTGAGCGAGAAACATTTTCCCAGCTGTGAGCTCAGGAGGCGTGGGGTTGGGGAGGAGGAACAGAGGGTACCGGGTATCGGGGAGAGAACATGGTTTACAGACCTTACCATCAGAACCTCGATTCATAAAACAAAGCAATCCACGTAGGGGACCTGCTTAACTTCACCTGTTGGAGGTAAGTTCAGTCTCTTTCCCCTTCTTGGAATGAATGGGGAAGGCTCTCTGCGGAGCTCTGCCTCCCACCAAAGGAATGTGTGCTATCTGGAGTTGTTTGGAAACCCACAGTCTTAAAAGGAGCTGTATCAACAGGTTTTTCCTCGGGCAGAACACTGAGCCAATTGTAAATGTTGAATGAAAATCCTGAGCAAGTTAAATACTACCTTAGGAATTCAAAACCTGCTCCAGGTAGGGGTTTCCTTTTCTTTGTTTTGAAACAGAACCTCAGCTTACATCTTTATCACTTCTGTCTATTTGAGCACATGAGCCTCAACCAGACACAGGGGGCTGTTTCCTGGCAACATAAGGAGAGCACATTTTGAGGAACACGTGAACGCTAGCTAGCTTGGAAGTTTTAGTTTGGACGAAACTGAGACTTTCCCCACATGGAGCTGTTGATGTGTCAGGAAAAGGAAGCACAGTAAAGCAAGCCCCTCTGAGGAACACACCCAGCCTCCCGCCTTTTGTGTCCATGTCTGTATTTGCCATTCTATGGCCACTTCCCTTCAACACAAATATTTGTCTTTCTCTCTCGAATTTTAGCTGTCCAGTTTCCATTCTGCTTTACAACAGGCTGTTTCCAGAGCACAGGTAAAGAGGCAAAGCAGCTTTACCCCTCAGCCTTTAACGTGTGGAGCAATCACCATTGCCTGTGATCGGGGGGTCGGCGTCTCGTCTTCTCCCTCTCTCTGCACCTCACTGTCTGAAATAGGGTCTCCCCTTGAAATTGAAGTTCACCTTTTCAGCTAGACAGGCTGGACAGCCAGCTCCAGGGCTCCCTCCAGGATCTGCTGGTCTCTTCCTCCCAGCACCAGGTTTACAGGCGTGTTACCGTATGCAGGCTTTGTATATGGATGCTGGGGATTTGAATTTGTGTCCTCTTCCTGCATAGCAAAGCATTTTATGCACTGAGCCTCCTTCCCAACCCATCCCCCACCCCCTTTTAAAAAGTATTAACCATTATTAAGCCGGGCGGTGGTGGCGCACGCCTTTAATCCCAGCACTCGGGAGGCAGAGCCAGGCGGATCTCTGTGAATTCGAGGCCAGCCTGGACTACCAAGTGAGTTCCAGGAAAAGGAGCAAAGCTACACAGAGAAACCCTGTCTCGAAAAACCAAAAAAAAAAAAAAAAAAAAAAAAAAAGTATTAACCATTATTGGTTAAAAAAAAAAAAAGCAAAACTGATGTTCGGATTAGGCTTCCAGTATTTGTGAAACCATACCATGACACCTTTGATATTCTGTGATACCAAAGGACTTCTATTTATTTTGAAAGCTTCTTTCTGCTCAGCAAATAGGAAACAATCAGCATAGCGAAGATACAGGATGGAGAAAATCTTTGCCAATTTCTGTTATTTATTGAGATAGGATTTCACTAACACACACACACACACACACACACACACACACACACACACACACACACACACCTGAAATTTACAATCCTCCTGCCTCAGCCTGCCAGAGTTTTGAGTTACCACATCTGGCTTAGATGACTGATCTCTGAGGTTCTGTGACTTCCTTATAATTGATTATGAAGCCTCTCAAACTTCACACAACATAAACTTAATTGAAAATAATTTTATTCTGATTCCAACGCCTAGCAATGAATGGTGTTATGAGGAACATGTTCTTCCTCCACAACTAAGCAAGCAAGAATATAGTGAAGAATAAACCAACATTCCCCACATAAATACACAATAAAAAAGACCATTCTTAATTTTTATGATAGAAGTCATTTAAGTGTCTACAATAAAAATTAACTGCTGAGCAAATAATTTGCTAATTATCATTACTGATTATTTTAATTACTCTGTTTTCCAGATGATTTGCATTTTCAAATTGAAAACGGATAATCAATGCCTAGATACTTAATTTATTAATGTGGCAGTTCCTAGGGCTCAAAGAAGCATAACTCCATGTCTAAGGAATTTATCTATTTGAGGGAGAAAGAAAAATCACAAAAAATACCCAAGAATTTTAGAGGAAGTAAAAGAATGAATCAACACCAAAGAGTCGGAAAATGGTGCTGAGCCACCGTGTGGGCGTCTAGCTGTGTTCTGCTGCCTCCCTGGACTTCTGAGTCTCAGCCTCCTCATAAAGGTCTTAAAAATCAACGACCAAGTCAAGCAAGCAAATAAATCCAAACAAAACAAAAGCCCTTAAGGAAAGTCCCCAAAATCAGCTTGCTGCCTGGCCCTTGCATCTGGACATGCCCTAGGTGCTGTGGTCTTCTGAGAAAGACAGGCCGCAACTCTTCAGACTGCATTGGGAACGCAGCGGGGATTCTCACCGTCTGTTGTCCTGTAAACGCCACCCTTGGGCCACTAAACCTCAAGGCAGTCTCTTTATAAAACGGGAATTGTGAGTTTTAAGATTTTATACAGCATGTCTATGCACTGTCTCCCTCCAACTCCTTTCCATTCTGTCTTTATAATTTGGGGCAACAGTAAATTTGTATCTTCTCTTGTAGTCTGATGCCAAGTAATACAACTAACCAATGTGGAGCCAGATGAAATGGTTGCTTGTAAATCCTCCCATCCCTTACCACAGTATCTATGAAAAAGTAACGATTCCACCAGGGAGATCTGCCTGCGTCAGCCTCCTCCCATGCTGGGATTCTGGGCCTATCCCCCACACCACGGAGAATTCCCATCTGAATTATTGTTTTCAGTCTCTCATTTCCACCCTCCCTCCCAGACTCTCTTTCTTCCTAGGCTTTTGGGGCATGTTTTTCTGGAATTCCTCACCATTGGGAGGTCATTTCAAACAGCCAATGCTGGCGCTGGTATGAAGGGTCTGGAAGCCTGGAGCTTCCTACCCTGCCATTCTTACTCATGTCTGAATTTTTGATAAGTAGATCTCTTCCGTATTCAACTCCTGGAATTCTAACCAATTCCTTCCTGACTTTATGAAAGTGACTTGGAAACTAGATCAAAATCAATGCAGACAACTGTGGACCATTCTATCCTGGGGTTTTCATTTAAGTAACATCTGTGGGGAGGAGATGCAGCAAGTTAGGACCAATCTATATCGTACACAATGGACTGCTAACAAACCACAGGACGCTAAAACTTAGCATCTCCGTTTTCCATTGGAAACTCCAGGTTTCCAGGAAAGTACTAAGTGTGTGTAATCGGAGGCTAGCAGCAGTGGTCATCTCTGAGGAGGCTCACACAAGGCCCTTCAGTGAGGTTTGTTGGAAGGTAAAGGGCCCCTAGGTCTTGCTCAGACCTTCAGGAGGGATGGAGAGCAGTGGCCAGGAACAGTACAATCAATATGTGGAGATCTAAACATGATGGGTCCTCGAAGGGAAGGAGGGGCTTCCCTTTAAAGCATGGGGAGGGCAAAGGAGCACATTCAGAGAGCAATCCCCCCTGAGGAGTCTGGGACCAAGTCCTGGACAAAGGAAAGGGCAGACTTTTTAGAACCGTTTAGATGTGGCGGGAGGTTTGGCATGGTGCGGTTTAGTCCAGCGGAGAGTGTGTGGCAAGGAGCAGGAGGGGCCAGGCGCCATGAATGGAGAGCTGTCAAGGCACAGCGCAGAGTGCTTCTGAACTGTTGCAGAGAGAGCGAGAGAGGGGTGTGGCCTGATTCAGGCTCTGGGATCTGACTTCAAGATGCAGGCCCAGGTTCCAACATGCAGGCAGACGGGGACCAAACTCAGGTTCATCTGACTGACGTCAAACCAGTTTCCTCACCCCTACAGCGGGAAAACACACAGGACATGGTGCTGTTCTCCTATGATTTCAGTCCTCCAGAAGCAGAGACAGGTAGATCTCTGGGAGTTGGGGGATAGCTTGGTCTACACAGGGATTTCTAGGCTGGCCAAGGCTGCATAGCTTGTCCCGGTCTCAAAAACAAGAAGCAAAAAATAATAAACGTCAGAGACCAAAACTCAAAACAACAGCAATAGCAACAGCAAAGCACTTATGCACACTGCTCAGAGCTAAACCGCTCTTTTATCTGATGAGGGGAAGGCAAATCTCCTCGAGGGCCAAGGCTGCTGACTTTTCCTTTTATGCGTGTGTGCTGGGAGCAATATTTCCAAAGAGGTAAGCATGAGATTGTAAAAACATGTGCACATGTAACAATTCCTGAAAGTTTATGTAAGCATCAAAGTCATTGTCATTGCTGTTTTCAATTCAAACATCTGTAGAAAGAAAGAAAATTTACTCACTTAGCAGGCCAGTGGTGGCGCACACCTTTAATCCCAGCACTTGAGAGGCAGAGGCAGGCAGATCTCTGAGTTCGACCGACGCCAGCCTGGTCTATAGAGTGAGTTCCAGGACAGTCAGGGATACACAGAGAAACCCTGTCTAGAAAAAACAAACAAACAAACAAACAAACAAACAAACAAACAAAAAACCCACCACCACCAACAACAAAATAATGCAGTTAAAAAGTGAAGTCGGCTGTAGGGATGGCTCAGAGGTTAAGAACACTGGCTGTTCTTGCAGAGGTCCTGAGTTCATTGCCCAGCAACTACATGGTGGCTCACAACCATCTGTGATGAAATCTGGCTCCCTCTTCTGGCCCGCAGGGATACATGCAAACAGAACACTGTTTACATAATAAATAAATAAATCTTTGGGCTGGGCGGTGGTGGCGCACGCCTTTAATCCCAGCACTCAGGAGGCAGAGCCAGGCGGATCTCTGTGAGTTCGAGGCCAGCCTGGGCTACCAAGTGAGTTCCAGGAAAGGCCCAAAGCTACACAGAGAAACCCTGTCTCGAAACCCCACCCCCCAAAAAAAAGGTGAAGTCAGTAAAGTATGCTGTTAAAATGCCAAATGATGAATGGTTTTTTCTTTGAGACAGGGTTTCTCTGTGTAGTCCTGGCTGTCCTGGAACTCACTTTGTAGACCAGGCTGGCCTCAAAATCCCTAGCACTGTGATCAAAGGCATGTGCTACCACCACCTGGCGATAAGTGACATTTTTAAAGTTAGATGTTGAATGCATTAGTTTTATGGCAACTTAGCTAATAGCCTGTTATTCTATAAACAAAGGGAAAGATGACTCAAACTATGGAATTTTCAGTCTGACAACTGACTCAAAATATGGGATCACTGAAAACAGAAACACAAGATATGCTTACACAGAATGAAGCCTACAGTTAGCATTGACTGTTAGTAAAAGTACACTCTGCTGACCTATTTATTGTATCATCAAATCCTGAAACAAAACAAAACAAAACAAAACCCTGGAGCCCTTTCTCACTGAGCTGACTCTCACTTCATTTAGTTTTTCATGCCGAAGAGAAACCCTGAACAAGACTTAAAACGTCATACCTGATACTTAAAGAAAACCACTGAGATTCCACTTTATTTACGTTTAAATTAATGCATGGTTTGCTTTGCTGCTAAAAAGACCAGGCCCAGGCCTTTCTTGCTGATGAGTCTTTGCAGTTCAAGTGATTCTGAATTCCAAGACAATGCACATCACTAGTCTCCTCTACCCTCTACCCTTTATAGTAATTGAGATTCTGCGTTTGCCTGATGGGGATCATTCAGAATTTAAAGTTCTATCACAGAATAGACGTCTTCTTGTAGTAACAGAGGCTTTGGTTTTCAGAGAGGAGTGTCCAGATGTTCAAGTTTGTATTTCTGCATCAGAATTATCTGGAATGAATTGTTTGTGCTCTGAACCCATTTGGGGGTAAATTATCTAGTCGCCACTAACTACAAAATTCCCAGTTAGGTTCCCAGGTGAGGTTAGAGGAAGACAAACCACATTAGGATAGCTCTTAATATTTTGTCTTCCTTCCTTTTGTTATGGTGGTTCTGACACCAGAGGAGTTCAGCTTGACAACACCCACCTCTCCACTGTAAGTCTCCCCTGTTCGTCACCACCATTCCCACTGAAAGTTCACTCTTGTGCATCTCCTTTACCTTGGACATCTTTCAAAGTAATGATTTCATCCCTGAAGGATTGTACATGTTGGCGTATTTCTGAAGGCAATCCTTTTCAATCATTTTAACGAACAGTATTCTACTGATTCCTGTATGCGATCCCTTGCCCACATTCTGGTTTATAAATCATACATTTTGCACACAGATGTCCTTCCTGTTCCCATTGTCTCAATTTCTCCCAACACTAATTCTCATTTTGAGCATGTGTGTCTTTGTATGAACTGATTTTGTGCGAGTGTCTTTGTATGTGATTGGTACCTACTTCTATGTTAAAGTCATTAAGATTTTTCCTCTTTGTCCTCATCCTGTGGTGATGCCAGTACATTAATACACTCCAGGTTTGCTTGCTGCTACTCTAAGAGTATGAAAGTTCTGGGGTGTGTGAGGGGAGGAGCATTTGCACAGATTCCTAGGACTAAATACACTGCTACCCAAAATCAAAAGAGTAAATTAACCAACTGCTTAACCCATGCCATATGGTTTGCTAAGCAATAATCCATGCAGCAAATGAAAAACAAGCAAAACTTACCCTTTAAAGACGGTTTCAACAGATGCTTTAGGCTCTTTGCCTCTGTTCCAGCTCACTCCAGCTCAGGCATCAGTTACAGATGTCTCTTGGATCTAGGGACTGGACAGACACAAATAGAAGAATAAGGCAACTCCCTCAACCTAAATTTGCACCAATTTAGACCAGCCAGTTGCCAGGGCTTTATGTAAGGTGTTTTTCTTGAGGGATGCTTAGGAACCTTACCCAGCCAGCAAACATCTTAGGGTCTCTTCTTTTTAAACCTTCAAGTTGTTCTTACTATTCTTTTTATGGTGGATAATTCTCTGGGCTTTATATCCGACTTCCATATTTAATGCATTTTAATTCAGTCTAGTAATGATCTCTATATACATGCATCCATGAGCTCATCTTCCCCTCAGGACTTACACAGGTAGCAGGGACCAAGTTGGCATTCGTTATTACTTTCTGGCAATTACAAGTCTGACTTCATAAATACCTTTATTTCTGCACTTGCATCCAAAAGTTTCAGGGAGAGAGTGTGATTAAATAAATAAAACAAGGATCTGGGCTCATCCTTTTACAGTGCCCTGATTGTTGTAAACTAGAAATGCCTACGTTCTGGCTATCCCTCTTTTTTACATGGCCCTTCTCCAACTTTCCCCTTTTAAATGTGAATTATCCTTTTAAAATCTTGCAGGTTTTATATACTTTCCAACAGAGTGAGTTATGTTTTCACTTTGAACATAATCTGTTGCCTGATTCATGCAGCTGGGTAAAAATAGGGTTTACATTTGAAAACAAAGGATTTGACCAGATATTAGTTTCTTCTTCTTTTTGAAAAGAAAGAATGATAGAAAAGATGGAAGAGAATTAACCCCCCAACAGACACTGGTGGAAGAGATTGTAAACACCTCTTTCAAGGCCATAGTCCGTGGAGAATCTTTGGTAAATGATAATAAATACCACCTTCTAACTGAAATGACTTAGATATAAGATATAACTCAAAGCAAAGGTCAAAAGATTTAAAGGAACATTTCTCAAAAATAAGACATTCAACTAGCAACAGGTGCATGTGAAAAGTGTTGTTTAGCCTTAATCTTCAGGGAACTGTAAATTAAAACCATAGACACTAAAAACCTCAAACCAGTTAGAAGGAATATTATCAAAAAGATGAGAGAGGTAACAAGCGTTGGCAAGATGGGGAAATGAAAATTCTTTTGCACTGAAAAACAAAACAAAACTAAAACATGATTCAGAGCCTGGATATCTATTCAAACGAACAGAAATCAGTTGGCCAAAGCAATGTCTGATCTTGGGATCTTCGGTGCTCCATGCAGGAATATTCCCCATAGTGTTTTGAATGAGTCATGCTCCCACAGGCCGGGGTATTCACATACTTGGTTCCCAGTTGGTGGCACTATTTGAGGGTTGTCAGGGAACCCTTAGGAGGTAGAGCCCTGCTGGAGGAAGCACTCCACCGGGGTGGGCTTTGAGAGTTTATAGCTTCCGGTTACTTCCTGGTTAAGAAATAGTTCCTGCTCACACTGGAACCATGAGAAGGGTGCCCTCAGGGTGAGACCCAGCCCAGGCTGTGAAAAGAGAAAACCCAAGGGGTTGCTTATTCTTAGTAAACAATTGTTTCTCCAAACAAAAGCTGCTGCTAATGTGGTCCAAGGGCCAGGGTCCATCCTGAGCTGGCAGCTAACGTTGGCAGTACCATCAACCTGTCACCGGCTCTGGAAAAATTAAAGACTGAGGAAGTCATGAATTTTACTCCATGGAGTGGAAGCAGTCTACAGAGAGGTGTGGGCAGCAGACGGCAAAGCTGGAGGGGTAGAGACATCTAAGCCCTTGCAACTAAAGTTCCAGACACTAGACAAGGAGTTACAGGATTGGGTATTTACCCTGCTGGATTTAGGTCTTGCCTTGGGTTTAGCATTACTTCACTGTGTCCTCGTTCCTCCATTTTGGACTGGGAATGTATATTCACTGCCATTACACATTGGAAGTTTGTGACTTGCTTTTTAACTTTATAGGGGTTTACAGTTAAGTGACTGCCTTGAATCTCAGAAAAAGGCAGACTTTAGACTTTTGATCTGTATTGAAAACTGTTAAAGGGTACTGGAACTCGAAGTTGAACTAATTGTATTTTACATTGTAATGTATCCACGAGCTTCCTGGGTGGCCGGGTACTGGAATGTGGTGGTTTGAATGAGAAATGCCTTGCATAAGCTCAGGTATTTGGAAGACTAGTTTCCCAGTTGGTGGCCCCGCTAGGGGATTGTCACGGAACCTTTGGGAGGTGGACCCTGAATGAAAATGGGGATTTGATAGCTGTAAGGTAGGGCTGAGGAGGAGGACTTTATTGTGGGTATGAGGGAGAACACAGATGCATCTGGAAGAGTCCAGATTGAACCGGGAGAGGAGAGAGAGCTGGGAGAGTGAGAGAAGAGAGCCTGGAGGGCAAAGGGACCAAGAGCAAGCCAAGAGGGGAGAGAGAGTCAAGAGAGTGTAGTGTGGCTGACCGAGCCGCTGGGGAAGGGAAGCAGAGCTCTTGGGCTGGAAAAGTTTAGGGTAGGGGGTGGGGTGAGAAGTGCTGAGAGGAGCCACAGGTACTGAGTGAGCCTAGAGGCCAAGCATGCACTCTTAGTATGCTGCACCGCAGTTAGCCAGATGTCCTGGGTTTCTTTGGGACCCGAGAGGGCCTGAGTAGAAGAGGCACTTCACTGAGTGTGGGCTTTGAGCGTCTCACCCTACTTCCTGTTGGTTCTTTCCGCTTGTGTTTGTGCTTGGAGGCGCGATTGCTCCAGCTAACCTGTTGCCATGCCACCCCCACCATTTTGGACTCTTCCCACTGGAATCATCAGAAGCCAAAACAAGCGCTCTCCCTAAGTTGGTATTTCATCACAGCCACAGGAAAATGACTTGGTACATCATAAAAGCCAAAACCTGGGTGGAGTCAAGCTAAGCATTCACCTGAGATGAATGAGTAAGGAAAATGTCACACCAGTGGAACACTATCCACCTTAAAAATGGGAATCCTGTCATCTGGGACAACGTGGGTGAACCTGGAGCTGAGTAGAGTACGCGGAGCATAGAAGAACAGATGTTACAGGATCCCACTTACACACGGAGTCCGAGAGACCCACAGTCAAGCTAGAATGACAGTTACCAGAAACCGCCGGGGAAGGGGTTATTGGGAAAAGTAAAGATGTTCATTAAATCGTACAAATTGTGACTGGGAATGGTGGCATGGGCCTTAAGTCGCAGCTCTAGGGAGGCAGGGGCAGATGGATCTCTGTGAGGTCAAGGCCAGCCTGGTCTACAGGGAGAGTTCCAGGACAGCAGGACAACCTAGAAAGGCTGTCTCAAAAAACAGCAACAATGACAAACAGTGACCTCCTGGAGTGACTATAACTATATAAATAATGATATGATAATATAACTATAATAAATAATAATTAATATGTTGCATACTTCATGCAAACTGTCAATAGTTTGGAGAAATACACTTTAGTGATCTCCTGGAGTGACTATAACGATCAATAATAATATAATATAATAATAACTATAATAAATAATAAATATGTTGCATACTTCAGAGGTGCCAACAGATATAGTTAACGTATTTCTAGCACAAAATCCAAATATTGAAACAATGAGTTAATTAGCTTGATTTAATCATTTCATAATATGCACATTTGTCAAAACATCATGTTATACCCATATATGATATAATTATTGCTAATATTCTGATCCCGCCCCTTGGGACCGCCCTGTGTTCTGACTAGAAGCCTCTTAAGGAAAAACTCCACCCCTTTCTCTCTCCTACCTTTTCCTCTCAGGACATGTGCACTCCCTCTCTTTCCCTCCCCCCTTTCTCTTTCTCCCTCTGTCTGTCTCTCTGTCTCTTTATCTCTCTATTATAATAAACTCTCCACGTGGATGTATTGGATGCATCGTCTGGTTTGTGTATCACTGGCTGCTGCAGCTGCCACCATGCAGCACATGGCATGCATCTGCCCAGCATGTTTCCCTGCACGTGTGTGATACCCTCGGGCTCCACCCTCGGGCTCCACCCTCAGGCTCCACCCTCGGACGGGTAGTAAATCATAACAAGTATTATTTGTGAATTTAAAATATTATAGAAAAATTTTAAATGCCACAGCCTACTAATTGCTACTAAAATATCTCTGCTCCACCAGTATAAAGTCTTCCTTCACTTAAATAATCATCAAACACTTAATTTGTAGTCATTTTTTTCTGTGTCCCATTTCCTCATTAGGATTCTGCTTCATTTTCTTCTGCTTAAAGAACCTAGCTTTAGCCGGGCGGTGGTGGCGCACGCCTTTAATCCCAGCACTCGGGAGGCAGAGGCAGGCGGATCTCTGTGAGTTCGAGGACAGCCTGGGCTACCAAGTGAGTCCCAGGAAAGGCGCAAAGCTACACAGAGAAACCCTGTCTCAAAAAAAAAAAAAAAAAAAAAAAGAACCTAGCTTTGTCCTTTTAAAGACATTCAACAAATGTTTCCTAAATTAAAAGAAATTACTTCATCTTGCTCAGGGTCCCTTTGTCTGGTAAACAGAAAAAGAAGGCCTTACTTCAGTTCTTCAACCTCACAGCACACTGTTAGAACAGACGGTGTTGACTGAGTATTGAAAACCTCAAAATGCAGCGGAACATGGCAGTGCGCACCTGTAAACCAGCACTTGGGGGGTGGAGGCAGGAAGATCAGGAATGCAAGGCCAGCCTGAGCTACATAAGACCCTGTCTCAGAAAAAACGAAAAAAGCCAACCAAAGGAAAAAGGGAAAACACTCAACGTGAGCAGAGCTTAGCACTGACTGAGGAGCCCACACAAGGGGGGGACTATTCACGTGATTTTTATTTTATTTTTATTTTTTTTTTTTTAAGATTTAGTTATTTATTATCTATACATAGTGTTCTGCTTGCATGTACCTGAACACCAGAAGAGGGCACCAGATCTCATTACAGATGGTTGTGAGCCACCATGTGGTTGCTGGGAATTGAACTCATGACCTCTGGAAGAAAAGCCAGTGCTCTTAACCTCTGAGCCACCTCTCCAGCCCTATTCGTGTGATTTTTAAATTCCTTCTTTCTAGTGTAAGGAATTTTGGAGAGTAATTAAAGTGTGTTAAGTCCAACACAGTTCAACTTAACTTTATCTTCATTCATGTCTATGTAATTCCTCAGTACAAAAGGCCAGTGGGTCCTGGACTGCATTAGTGGGTCCTGGACTGTATCAGTGGATCCCTGGACTACATCAGTGGATCCTGGACTGTATCAGTGGATCCTGGACTGTATAGGTGGATCCTGGACTGCATCAGTGGATCCTGGACTGCATCAGTGGATCCTGGACTGCATCAGTGGATCTTGGACTCCATGTCTCCAGGCTACCTCACATTCAAGAGTGGAAGTCAGGCTAGGCTGCCTCCATATTTTTCACCTCTCAATTGGACTGGGGCAAGGAAGGGAGAACAACATAGATGTGCTTGCAGTTGTGCTGTGTTCTCTGTATCTCATTCTCCATGTACTGACCAATGCAGGGTGGCTGTCAAGCATCATGAGCAGGGAAAACATGTCTGCCTGGTGGGAGGTTGGTGTATAATATAGTTTGGTTAAGAAAAGAGGCAATATATTAGTTTTACAATAAAGATCAAAAGACCTTGTTATATGTGGATCTAGTTATGAAGATCCCAGAGTCAGTCCATCTGTTTACCCTGATTCGTTCTATCCAAAGCCTTAGCCCCTTACGTTTAAAGGAAGAAAGACTAAGTTAGGAGCTGAGGCTGCAGTTTGATAAGCGTCTCCTGGCTTCCTCAAACCCCAGTCTTGGGGCCTGAGTTCCATCCCCAGAATCACAAAACCAAACCAAAACTGAAAACAAGCAAGCAAAAACCCTTTCACTTACGACGCAATTTGCATATGTTAAAATTATATGTGTCTTATGCAACGACCATAGTACTCTACCTAGTGAACGAGTATGTAGTAGAACATAATTGGATCTGATATTTTGTTTCTTCATGTGGTATTTTTTTTTTTTTGAGGTGGCAAAAATTTAGTCAGCATTTGCGCTACTCCGGTTTGTGGGGAAGTCGCCGCCTGCTTTTTCTCCTCGGGTTGGCTAACATTCTCAAACCGCTCGCTCGCTCGGCCCCTTGTCCAGCAGTGACAAAGCAAAAAGGCCAAGGAGACTCACGTCGTTAGAAGCTGCTGAAATGGAGCAGTGAAAATAACCCCACTTCAACCATCTCTTCTCCAGCTAAATTCCAAAGTCCAAACAAAAAGCTCTCGGAGCTCTGCTCCCCAGTGAACTGTGCCTTCGAAGGGGCCCCGGCGCGCCTTGTGGAGGGTGAGACACAGCCTATGTGTGGCCCAGGACCACGTTCAGTATGGACAGGTAGTTCCCTGTCCAGACTAGGGCAGAATAAGGTGATGGGAGTGAGGGAACGGGAGGGAGATTTACTAGTTTAGCGCACAGGCAGAGATGGAAGCCTCTACGGCCCGTAAAGACTAAATGTAGATTGCGTTAAGAGGCTAACAAGATGGAAGCAGATGCAGAGAAGCAGATGCTCCACGCCAGGCCCCAGGTGGAGCTCCAGGAGTCCAATCAGCAAGAGAGAGGAGGGATTATATGAGCAAGAGATGTTGAGACCATGATTGGAAAAAGCACAGGGACAAACAGCCAAACTAGTGGAAACACATGAACTATGAACCAATGGCTGAGGAGCCCCCAACTGGACCAGGCCCTCTGGGTAAGTGAGACAGCTGATTAGCTTGAACTGTTTGGGAGGACCCCAGGCAGTAGACCGGGACCGGGACCTGTCCTTAGTGCATGAGCTGGCTTTATGGAGCCTAAGGCCTATGCAGGGACACTTTGCTCAGCCTGGGTGAAGGGAGGAGGGGACTGGACCTGCCTCAACTGAATCTGCCAGGCTGAGCGGAATCCCTAGAGGAGTCCTTGCCTTGGAGGAGGTGGGAATGGGGGGTGGACTGGGGGGAGGGTGGAGGGAGGCCGGAGGAGGGAGGAATTTGTGGCTGATATGTAAAATTAAATTAATTATAATTTTTTTAAAAAAAGAACAACAACAACAACAACAAAAAGAGACTAACAAGAAGGCACATTTGCATGCTGCTCTCTTATCCATCACTGTGCTCAGAGTAAAGCAATTTGTTTGAAAGTGAAATTTTTTTTTGGGGGGTGCATAAGGACCCTGGGATAAGTCTTGATATTGACATTTTTTTTGTTGGTTATGTAGTTCTCATGCATCCATATGCTCCAAGGCCTGGTTTCTTTAGACATACAAGAGAACAAGGATGCCTGTTTCACGGCTGCTCAGGCAGGTTCGACGGCAAACTGGGTGACATCCTCCGAGGAATGTCAGCGGATCACAGTGAAACTTCATCTGCTCAGGCCCTCCCGCCTGGAAGGAGAAAGCGTGAGAAATGGACAGGCGGCACAGGAAGTTAGCGAGACTATCTGCAGACCAAGGACAGCTGGCATCCATCCCGTCTTCTTCTGTTTCAAATTTATCCTCTTTCCTCATAGTCAGAGGTTACTTAAAGACACTCCTTCATTCAACAAAGGTTCAATAAATGCGGCTTCTGTGCCCAGTGACTGGCTGTGCCTAGGAATACACTGGTGAACACATACAGAGATAGTTGAACAGACAGACCGTAAGCCCCAGAGCCAGGCCTAGTGACTCACAGCTGTGGAGGTTGAGGGAGGGTGATTGCTGATTTTCACAAGCTCAAGGTTACATAGTGAGCTCCAGGCTAGCCTGGGCTACAGCAGGAAACTTTATCTCAGAAACACAAAATAAGGCCAGGCCCGGTGGGTACACCCCTGTAAGCCCAGCTTTTAGAAGTGAGGCAGGGGCAGGAGGATTACAGCAAATTCGGGGCTAGCCTGGTCTACACTGTGAGTTCCTGGCTAGCTAAGACTGAGACCTTACTCAAAAGACCAAAACAAACAAGCCACTAAGAAGATATAAAACAAAACGAAAGAAAAGAAAAGAAGGAAAACCCTTCCAACAAAATAACCTCACACAAAAGAAATAAGCAACAATTGTTGTGTACAATATTTCTCCCTTTTATGAAGAAAAAAGCCCCAGTGGGCCGTTTGTCAGGGGAAGACCTTATTAAAAGGGAAATTTAAGCCAAGACACCAAAGGGCAGATTTTCTCTTCATACAAATAGCCCCTCTCTGCTGATCCTGTAAGAATCACCCTTCAGCTGTAACTCCCGGTCAGTGGCTATCACTCCCCAGAGGTACAGATACCGATATGTACCCCAGACAGACTACTTCCTCATCAAGAGGAACCTTAGCACCATGGCTGTTGCAGTGAGTTCTGACACACGACTCCAAACAAGCCAAAAGTCAAGTAGGAGCTGAGATCACCTGCCTAGGAGGAAGGGATGCCCCTTTCTATGTCTCCCAAGGACTAACCAATGGACCTGGGCCCACTCTGGAACCAGGCAAAGGTTTTCCAGGGTAGGCTGCTGTGAGGAACTCAGGGAGGCCTCCTCAGAACCGCCTAATGGGATTCCTGAAACAGGAGGCAGACAGGACCCATTACTCATCACTGCAGACCTGCGCCTCTGTACACCATCCTGTTATCAAGAGATCTGTGTTTCTCCTGGCGTCCGGGTAGGCAGGCTGTGCAGGCTCTCTCACTGAGTTCAGCAGTGGAGCCCTCCCCCACCAGGGTAAGAGTAGCCTGAGTCAGTCACACCCACACCTTCACCAGCAAGACCGCTGCTAGGAGCCTCAGTATGGCAGGGCTGTTCCCAAACTGTAGGTCCTTTTGGGGTGCTCAACATGAGTAGTCTTGTGGATTTGAAATCATTCTTGCTCACACTAGAGCAGAACCGTTCTTACTGTTGGTAAATGCCAAGTACCAAGAACTCCTTTTGGGTGATAGTAACATGTGGGAGGGATAGAAGAGGGAAAGGATGAAATATGAGCTAAAACAAGAGAATGTGAAGTTAATGTTTGCATACCTGGGGCAGCATGTAATTAAAAGATTTCAGTGGGTAGGGAGGAGGTTTTTATAGAGATGGCATTAAGTTAGTTTCAATCCGTTTAACAACAACAACAAAAATCACAAGTAATATTCTCTTGGCTAGCTTTCTTACATATTAAAACCTAGAATTATGTAGATAAATTCTCAGGCTAAGACATGCCTTGCCTAATTGAAAACAGACCAGCAAGCAAGCCTCTGTGATTGCAAAGACAGTGCTCATACTTAATGTAAAAACTAGAAGAGCCGGCCAGACTTGATTTCTATCAGGGGTTTCTTGGAGGGAATTAAAAAAAAAAAAGAAAGAAAGAAAAGGTATTAGTCTTTTTAGAGAATCAAAATGACAGAGAGCTGAACTGAACGCCGACTGTGCACAAATTTGATGTGGATTAGTTCAGCTGTATTGACCAAGACCAGAATAGCTCTCCCACACAAAGGAGAATGCACCCATGATAACTCCACTTAATAGGTTTCACAACCTTATACTGGTCACAAGCCCAATCCAGAAACCCTGGGCTTTCCAGCAGGCCAGAGTATTTATAGCACTTTCAAGGACTGTTGTAAAAGTCTCAAAATAAAATTAATATTGATTTGCCCGAATTTTAAAAAGACATAAACATGAAATATAACTTTTGGGGAAAACATGGAGAGCACTCTGAAAAGACTGATGGTCTCTGTAGCAGGCACTGCGGGTTTTATTACGGGCCACAAACACGACTGATATCTCTTTTAAAAAGAGTTATGCAAAGAGCCAAAACCCTTGTAAAATAATAAAAAAAAAAATTGAAGAATATCTTTGCGGGGGCGGGGGGAGTCAGTTGTCACAACACTCCTTCCTCCTAGTCCCCTCTATTCCCCATCCTTAGCTGTCCGCTGAAATCTAATTTGTCATACTTGTGTTTTGGTGCTGAGGATGGATTTTTACATGCATGTTCACTCTTGATTGCACGCGCGCGCGCACACACACACACACACACACACACACACACACACACACACAAACTACAGTGCTGGGCATGAACCCAGGAACTTGTGTAAGCTGGGCAAGTGCTACATCACTAAGCCCCAGCCCTGTAACATACACCGGAAGTCCTTTTCTCCGGGTCTTCTCTTGCAGTACGTATTGAAAGGCAGCCATGGATCACCAGACTCTAAGCAACTGAGAACACCGTGCACACCAGTGACAGGTGTCGGAAAGGGTGGCCTTCCACCTAGACGCTTATTTGTGATTGTCTAGAAGGTCAAGTGAGACAGATCTATACTGGCTAGATTGAAGATCATTCTTTAGCAAGCCCAATATTTAGACTTCTGAGGCTGGGGAATGTGACCTAGTGCCGGAACCTGAGTTTCTTCCAGATCAGCACCAGGTGCTGGTGAGGGGTGGGGGGTGGGGGTAGGGGAGATGGGATGGGAAGGAAGGAGGAGACAGAGAGGGAGAATAATTCTAGGCAGGGATTAAAAACCTCCTAATTAACATAAACAGAGTACTGTCTCCAGAATCAATAGAACATATACAGCATTCAAGAATATGTAGCATAGCCTAGCATCTCGGTCCACTCCAGGAATCCCAGGTACTAGGAAGGCCCAGGCAGGAAGATTACAAGTTTGAAATCAGTGTAAGCAGCATAGTGAGGCCCCGTCTCCAGTAGACAAACAATAATGGGAAGAAAAGATATATAAGGATCTGAAAAGAAAGAAAACTTGTCCCTGGTCATAAAGGAAGGAGATGGTACGGTTTGGGGCAATGATAGACTTACCTCCCAACACCGAGCCTTTCCATTTGAGAGGAGGGATGAAGCAAGCAGTGGAGAAGTCTCTGACCTCTCGGCGCTCTTCTCCCATGAAATGGGGCATAGGAGGTCCCCGGGGCCCTCATTCCAAGCAGCTGCCTTTGCTAAGTTCCCCTCAAGGCATTTCGATCTAATCAGAACCTTTCGTCTTACTTTCTATGACCTTTCACCCTCTCTAAAACCCAAGGATAAAAGTACACGACGGGTCTCCCTGCTTCTCCGGGTGCTCATTTCTTTAAGAGGCCTCTCCGCTAGCGAAAGTTATGTCAAGCTGGCTGCTTTCGTCTGGAAAATCTGTCCTTTGTGTTGGAGGTTTGAGCCACATACCTAGAGATGCATGAGGAAACGGCCCATAAGCTTTGTTCGCAAAATTCTAGGTCTTCCACATTCTTCCCTCAAACTGATTCCAAAGGCTCGTGGCCCCGTGGTCAGATTCAGTGAAGAAGCATGCCCGCTTATCACTTCCAGTGTTCTGTATCAGTTACTGTTCTCATCCCTGTTACCAAATATTGGAGGGAGCTACTTCAGGGAGGGAGAATTGACTTTGTCACATAATCTGGGGAGACACAGCCCCTCACATCAGGGAAAGTAGGGAGGCGGGAACCCCGGGGCTGCAGTTGTATGTGGCTGGGGTGCCTTACCTCTTAATTCAGCAGAATTGGAAGCAGAGCTGGGGGGGGGGGCTCCAAACTTCAAAGCCTCCAGAGTCCCACTTCCCTCGGCCAGGCCCCAGCTCCCCAATCTCCTGCATCTCATGAGAATAGCACCAGTATGGAGAGATCAAGTGTTCCGACACACGAGTCTGTGTGGGAACTTTCACATTCAAACCATAGCAATGAGAAATCCGTGTGCTGCCAATTAGCTGGTAATACCTGTACTCCCGGCATTAGGAAGGCTGAGGCAGGAGAATCACTTTAACTCAGAGTAGGAGACGAGCCTGGGCAACCCAGGGAGGATTGACTCAAAACAGAAAAAGAAAGTAACAATGATTTTTAAAGATGTAAAAATAAATATCAATTGATAGGAAGCATATTACTCAAAAGCCAGAAAGGAAGACTTGTAAACAGTGAGAGTAAGACCTGTCTAATCTCCAAATCAGGACTCGGAAATAGAGAAAAGCCTCCAGCCAGAAGGACAGGGCTTTGGGCAAAGCTGGAGTGCTGATTTGTGGCATCCAAGCAGTGTACGTCCTTCCAGAAATTAGGACTTATATTCCACACATTCTTTTATCTAGAGATCTGACATTAATTAAATCTCAGTTTTTGCAACAAGCCTTACTTGGAGAGCAGGTTCCTCAGCTTCTGCAGAACGGGCTACCAGCCGAGGAGACTTCATTCCACTGCAGGCTGAGAGCTGCCTTCCTCTTTGTGGCATAGACCTTGGCTCTAAGGGAAATGAAAATTCCCTGCAGACCTGCAGCAGTGAGCCTGACTTCCCTTGCAGTACGTTGCTTACTCATGAAGCAGTGTAAACTAAGACCCCAGAAATCTAAAAGTCCAGTGCATTGACTTAGGAATTCCTAGTTTTCCCCTGAAGAGGAAGAGGTTCACTATTGCTGGGATGAAACACCCATGACCAAAAGCAACTTGGAGAGGAAAAGGTTTATTTGGCCTAGGGACACTGGGGGAAGTCAAGGCAGGAACTCAAACATGGTGGGAACCTGGAGGCAGGAGTTGATGCTGAGGCCCTGGAGGGGAGCTACTTACTGGCTTGCTTTTCAGGGCTTGCTCAGCCTGCTTTCTAACGGCACCCAGGACCACCAGCACCCACAATGAGCTGGTCCCTCCCACATCAACCACTAACTAAGAAAATTCTCTACAGGCTTGCCTTCAGGCTGAGCGTATGGAGCAGTGGTTCTCAACCTGTGGGTCATGGCCCTCTTGGAGGGCGAGCGACCCTTTCACAGGGATGGCATATCAGGTGTTCATGATTCTAGCAGTAGCAAAATCACAGCTATGAAGTAGTGACGGAATAATTTTATGGTTGGGGTCACCACAACATGAGGAACTGTATTAAAAGGTCACAGCATTAGGAAGGTTGAGGACCACTGTTATAGAGGCATTTTCTCAGTTGAGGTGTCTCCCCCAGATGACTCCAACTTGTGTGAAGTTGATATAAAGTGAGCCAGCACATCAAGCATCCTTTTTATTTACATTCTGGACCACCACTGTCTCTTCAGTTCATTGAAACTGTTTAAAAGAAGGCGTGGTGTGCTAGAATATTTTATACCAAATGATTTTGACAGGTGCTCATTCTGGAAGTAACTGCTACGCTAAATGCTTAAGACAAAGCTTCTGGGAAGGTCTGGCCTTCGGTGAACGTGCTTCAACCCCAATGAAAATAATCAAATTCTCGACAAGGCTGCTGCAGAGCGTTCAAGGAAATGATTGATCCTGGCAGAGTGAAATCTTTCCCTCGGCAGATTGTGGGGAGTGAGGTTCCTGAGAAGCCTTGAGTGGCCTGTGAGGAATACAAGAAGGTTGAGAGCGCACCCTTCAGCCATGCCCAAGTCCAGTGGGACATTGCAGCCCACTGTGCTGATAGGCCACTCTGAGGAAATGCTGTGTGTCCGATGTGGCGCTGTCTGTGAACTCTGCATTCTGGAGCTTCCTCTCACAGAGGCACTGTGAAACTGATGGGAAGGCTGCCAGCTCAGGGTGCCCGACTAGAACATGCTCAAACGTCACCATTCTGTCTCCCACCCGCTAAGATTACGGTGTGCGCTTCCACACCACAGCCTCTTGCAAGCTAGGCAGGCACCGAGTTGTATCCCCTGACCTCGGCCCTTATAATTTGATCGTATCTTTGCATCTATTTAGAACTCAGACTTAACTTTTCCCTTCTTCACAGAAGATAGGTTCAGTCACTCTTGGCCCAGTTTCCCGTTCTCTGCCTCCTCCCACTTTCTAGGGTAGTTGGATCCAGTTATCTACTGTACACAATGGCCTCCTGTGAATACCTCCCTGTGGGACCGTTAGGTAGTCTAGGTGACTCTCCCACAGACCCCCACGCCCTATATGAATGGGTCCAGTGTGCCACAATGGCCACTCCTAATCACATGGTGATTGCACTGAACTTGCCATAGTTCCTTGGATCCCACTGATAGCTTGCTCTCTCTTGTTTCCTACCTAGTAATAGTGTGCATGACCCAAATGGCCTTGGCCCGGGCCCTGCAGAGCAAATTGTCTTTTCTCTCTGCAATCTATGATACATTTATTATACTTGAGTTGCCTCTTCTGTGCGCCTGACCAACAGACCTGGATGAGGGCTCTCTCTGAGGACACTAGTTGTGCTGGCAGAAATAAACGAGCCAAAGTTCAGATGGCAGCCACCTGGTGTATGTATGCAGGTATAAACAAGCTTCCTGTAACTGGGACATCTGGCCAGATAAGACTCCAAGGCACTCATTATCCAGCAAGAGATAAAGATCTATTTCATGAAAAGCACTCCGAATTATCTACAGATGTCCATTGCCCCGAGCCCCTACTGAGCCCAGCTACAGCTCAGAGCCTCTCTCCAGAGAGACCAAATCAGAAGAAAACGTAACCTGAGCCTGGCAGTGGTGGCGCACGCCTTTAATCCCAGCACTTGGGAGGCAGAGGCAGATGGATTTCTGTGAGTTCCAGGCTAGCCTGGTCTACAGAGCAAATTCCAGGACAGCTCGGGCTACATACACAGAGAAACCCTGCCTTGAAAAACAAGAAAAGAAAAAACAACTTGGGTGTGACAACTCACTGTTGCTCAGGGTGCTGATATTGGCATATGTTCTGAGGTTTACTTAAAATATAAACCGAAGTGGACTCAGACTTTCCTTATATAGATTTGTATTCTATCCACCTGAATGTGAACTGAGTCACAGCCAAGGGATCTTAAGAATCTTGGACAGCCCCAACGGGTATTTACAGCAGATGAACATCAACCACTATTTATATTAGCAGGAAAAATGAGGTGCACCCTAGCCTAAGAAGGTTGTACCCAACTGGAAATCCAGTTGTTCATTAAAACGAACCACCTCCAAGCGCCCAGAAAATATACTACAGTCTCCTGACTTTAACAACGAGGTAGAAACGAGGTTAAATGAGAATCACAAATAGACTTTTAATTCAAAAGAACTCCTTTCCTGGGCTAAAGGAAGCTGCTTATCTTGCACCCAGAAAAGAAGCTGTGGTGGTCCCTGGGGGTCATCAAAGGTGGATGAAGTCTCGGGCGACAATGACTGCAGGCCGCCTTCCTCTGTGCTTTTCCAGCTCATTCAACTGCAGTTTGACAAACAAGGTTAGAAACTGAACCTTCCTACACTGACAATTAATTCTTCTGGAAAAGAATCACTAAGCGGTGGTGTCTCTATAGTTTCCACTTGGTTGAAAACACAGCATTTTAGTTTCCTATGTGAGAAGGAAACTGGACAGCAAATTACACTGAAAACTTCTTGTTTTCTGCCAGAGACATCACCTAGAAGCCCAGTGTCTCTCGTTCTTTGTGTGTGTGTGTTTTCTTCTTCATGGTCGATTTTCCTAGGAGTTTGCACTTTGTTTTTAGGTTCAGGGCAACGAGCTGTTACTGAAACGACTCTTTCCCGCGCAGTATTAATATAACTTGATTAATGTGGCATCGTTAGATAATTCAGGTTCTTCTCTGGCAAGAGTGGAGACCAGGCTTTGTGTCAGAGGCAAGCTAGCTTTTTCTGCAAAGGTCCAAATGGTAAATATTTGAGTTTTGCCAGACAGGTGGTCCGTGGGCAACTGTTCAGAAACCATCTCAGACAGTGGATACATAAACAAGAGTGGCCGTGTTCCAGTCAAACTGTACGTATGGGTGGAATTCATGTTTCGTACCATTTCCACATGTCAAAAAATATTCTTTTTTTTTCTTTTAACTTTTAAAAATGTGAAAGACACTCTCAGCTTGTAAACTGTAGAAAAATAGATAAGGAATAAGATCCCATATAGAGTGAGGTGTTCACACTAATCCACATTGTAGTCAGTAATTGCTATAGAGAGGTCTAAACTAAATGTAAATCATTCAATATTGTCTTGTTTGAATTCCTATCAGGAATCTGTAGGTTGCTGAACCTTGATTTTTCTTTTTCTTTTTTTCCTTATAGTTTCAGGTTAGCGTACAAAATGATAGCATTTTCACACCTATGTGTCCTTGCGCTTTGCCACCACCCACACCCTGCCCCCACGCCCCTCTGGCTGGCTCCTCTCTCTCCCTCCGGCAGTCAGTCCACTCCTCCGCGTCTTTCTTTTTTTAGTGTCTTATATCATCCCAGCCTGACCTCAGTCTCCTGCCTGCACAGTTGAGGATGACCTGGAATTCTGAGTCTCCCGGTGTCCAGCTTCTAAGCACTGAGGTTACAGGCTGGCGTCGGGACACTTCTGCTTCCCCTCCGGATCACACTTGTTCCATTGCCCACTTTCTCTTTCCTTCCAAGTTTCTTCTTCCCTTTTTGTGATATCGTTTTTTTGGTTTCATGCAATCCCACACTCATAACTACAATCACATATTCCAAAATCTGGGTCCCCACACATAAAAGAAAACATATAATATTCTGTAGTTGGTTGTTTTGCTCTTTTGGGGGGCCCACCACCCAGATCCCAAATAAATCACACAAAGAGGGTTATTCTTAAATAGAAATGCCCAGCCTTAGCTTGGCTTGTTTCTTGCTAGTCTTTCTTTCTTTCTTTCTTTCTTTCTTTCTTTCTTTCTTTCTTTCTTTCTTTCTTTCTTTCTTTCTTTTTTAAGATTTGTTTATTTATTTATTATGTATATAGTGTTCTGCCTGCAGGCCAGAAGAGGGCACCAGATCTCATTACAGATGGTTGTGAGCCACCATGTGGTTGCTGGGAATTGAACTCAGGACCTCTGAAAGAGCAGCCAGTGCTCTTAACCTCTGAGCCATCTCTCCAGCCCCTTGTTAGTCTTTCTTAACTTTAAATTATCCCCTGTACCTTTTGCCTCTGGGATTTTTCCTTTTCTTACTTCTGTAATCATACTTTCACTCTCTGTGACTGGCTGGGTGGGTGACTGGGTGGCCGGGTGGCTGTGTGGCTGTGTGGCTTGGTGGCTGTGTGGCTGGGTGACTGGGTGACTGGGTGGCTGTGTGGCTGTGTGGCTGTGTGGCTGGGTAGCTGTAGTGCTGGGTGGTTGGGTGACTGTGTGACTGTGTGGCTGTGTGGCTGGGTGGCTGGGTAGCTGTGGTGCTGGGTGGTTGGGTGACTGTGTGACTGGGTGGCTGTGTGGCTGTGTGGCTGGGTGGCTGGGTGGCTGAGTGGCTGGCTGGGTGGCTGGGTGGCTGACACTTTGCACCCTCTCCTCCTTGTTCTCTGGCTCTTTCTTTCTTCTTCTCCCAGATTTCTCCTCCCATTTATTCTCTCTGCCTGCCAGCCCCGCCTATCCTTTCTCCTGCCTCCCTATTGGCCATTCAGCTCTTTATTAGACCAGTTAGGTGTTTTAGACAGGCACAGTAACACAGCTTCACATAGCTAAACAAATGCAACATAAAAGAATGCAACACATCTTTGTATCACTAAAGCAAATGTTCCACAGCATAAACAATGTACACAACTTAAAACAATATTCTACAACAGTATTCACCTTTCTGAGCCTGCTTATTTCACTTAACATGATGACGTCCAGTTCCACTCATTTCCCGCTGAATACTGTGATCCAATTTTCTTTAAAGCTACATGCACTTCTGTAACTTACATTGTGCACATGTACCACATTTTTTAAAATCCATTAATCTATTGATAGATAGCTGGGCTGGTTCTAAACAGCCATAGCATCAAATACAGATGTGCAAACCTTGCTGTGTTTTGAATCAGTGTGGTGAACTATTCCTTTACACTATGTGAAGATGTGTCACTGTGGTTGGTTTAATAAAAAGCTGAATGGCCATTAGCTAGGCAGGGAGAGGTTAGGCAGGGCTTCTGGGGACAGAGAGGACTCTGGGAAGAAGAAAGGTGGAGTCGCCAGCCAGATGCAGAGGGAACAAGACATGTAGGAGGGGAGGGAAAAGTTAAGAGTCATGTAGCAGCACATAGATATTAATTTGTTATAAGAACTAATGAGACCAGCCCAAGGTATAGGCCAGACTTCCATAATTAATAATAAGTCTCCATGTCATTTTTTTGTGAGCTGGCAGCACCCCTCCCCCCCAAAAAAATCCATCTACAACTCAGAGTCCCTTCAGTATATACCCAAGAGTGATAGAACTTTGCTATGTGGAAGTTCTAGTTCCTGGGGGTTGCCCCCCCCTTTTTAAAGATTAATTTTTACTTTATGTGTATGAGTGTATGGCTGCATGTACACCATGTATGTACTGAGTGCCTGTGAAGGCCAGAAGAGGCATCTGACTATGTAGAACTGGAGTTACAGATGGTTTTGAGTCACCATGTGGGTGCCAGGTACTGAACATGGGTTCTCTACAGAAGCAGCAATGCTCTTAACTGCTGAGTTCTCTCTCCACCTGCCCTCGCCCCCTGATTTTTGTTTTATTTTGTTTGGAGGTAAAGTTTCATGAAGCTTAAATTAACCTCTAACTTCATTTGTACTGGAGGATGACCTTGAACTTCTGACCCCTCTGCTTCTGTGCCCAAGGACAGGGATTACAATAATCACTTCTATGTTGCATTGTGGATTGAACCCAGGGCCTAGTACATGCTAGAAAAACACTACCAACTGGGCTACACCCTCAACTTCCTGTGAAAATTTACACTTCCAACAACAATAGATACAGTTCACCCTATTCCCCAAGCTCCCTCTCATTTCTTTTCTTGAAGAGGGCCATTTGACAGACTTTAATTTGGAGTTCCCTTGTCAGTAATGCTGAACACATTTTTCAAGTGTTTTATTGGCCATTTGTATCTTTTTATTCTGTTCATTGGTTCATTCATTCATTGGATTGATTTGTTTTATTTTGTCTTTGGTTGTGTTTTGTTTTGGTGTTTAGTTTAATTGTAGGTTTTTCTTTCTTTCTTTCACTTTTCATTTTTTGGAAGCAGGCTCTCCTGTAGCCTTGGGAGTCACCTTAAAATTCTGATTTTCTGGCTTCCACCTCCAAAGAGCTGGGATTACAGGTATGCGCCACAGTGTCTGTCTTAGGTGGTTCTGTGGATCAAACCAAGGCCTTGCTTGTGCTAGGCAAGCACTCGGCCAACTGAGCTACATCCCCAGTCCTGACTTGTACAATTCCCTGTGTGTGCTAGATACAAATCTAGTAGGATTTGTATTCGGTGAAAGTTTTTTCCCGGTGTTGTAGTCTGTCTCTTCTCTCTGGTGGTTAGTCACTGTGTGGAAACCTTTCAGTTTCTGAAGCTTTACTTGGTCAGTTTTTGGGATTACTTCTTGTGGAGTCCTACTGGCATCCTTCTCAGAAAATCCTCCCTGATGTCTGTGTCTTGAAGAATTCTAGGTGTATTTTCCCCTAGTAATGGCAAAACTAACGTCTTTGGTCTACTTTGAATTGATTTCTTTGTTCAGGATAAGAGACCAGGATCCAGCTTCTTGCTTCTACATGCAGAGGTTTACTTTTCCCCAGCACCCTTTATTGACGAGACAGTCTTTCCTCCAATGTATGCTTTTGAAACCTCTGTTTAAAAAATAGATGACTCTAAGTGTATTGGTGTATTTCTGGGTCATCTATTCAAGTCTACTGGTCTACAAGTCTGGTTTATTTTTGTTTTTGTTTGTTTTGTCGTGGATATGCTGCTTTGTTATCTTGGCTTTGTAATATAATTTGAGATCAATTGTTATGATATCTTCAAATTGTCCTTTGTGTTAAAGACTGTTTTAGTTATTTAGGGTCCTTTGGCTTTCCATATGAATTTTAGGATTTTTTTTTCTAGTTTTGTGGAAATTATCATTTGAATTTGTTGGGAATTGAGCTGAGTCTTAGATTGCTTACATAGCATTTTAAAAACAATATTAATTCTTCAGTCCATGATGAGAGAGATCTTTCATCTCCTAGGGTCTTTTTAATTTATTTCTTCAGCATCTTAAAGTTTTTGTTATAGGGATCTTGGTTATGTTCATTCCTAAATATTTTATTCTTTTGAAACTATTCTGAATGAAATATTTTCCCCTGTTGTTCTAGGCAAATTCATTATTGCTATTTAAAAAAAAAGATACTCTTTTTTCTTTAGTTTGTTTTTGTTTTTTGGAGTTTTTTTTTTTTTTTTTGAATACTGGTTTTGCTGAGTGTACCTACTAATTTTGAGAGTTTCTGCGAAGTCTTTAGACTCTTTTAACTACAGGATCATCACATATAAAAATAGGGAGAACTGGATTCCTTCCTTCCCTTATTCATATCTCTTTCATTTCTTTTTCTTGTTTTACTGTTCTAGATGTGATTTCTAGCACTACATTGAATAAGAGTAAAGAGTAGTCAGCCTTGTCTTGTTTCAGAATTTAGAAGAAATAATATTAGCTATAGGGCCTGATTATGTTGAGGGACATTTTTTTCTACTTCTGTTTTTTTCAGAGATTTTATTATTTGTCAAGGTTGAACTTGGTCAAAGGTGTTTTGGTCTTGGATTTTCAAAGTTCTATATAAGGTCCTAAAGAGGGAGACTCCTCGGGGAGTCTTGATGAGCATGACTGGCAAGAAGCTGTGAGATTCCTTCAGGTTCTGTTTTGTCTTAATGTTGCTTTGAATTTGGTTTCCAGTTCCTAATTAGCCTGCAAATGTCCTGATAAAGACAAACAGCTAAGAAGAAGACCTGTTTGTTTATTCAGATCTATCTCCACAAAAGCATGGCCCACTGCTTTGAAAACTCCAAGTGACAAAGTCAGCTACTACCACACACAACAAATTAGATACAAGTAGTCTAGTGGTACAGCCTTGAATCTCAGCTGCCTTGGGGTCCGAGACAGGCTGACCCCAGGTTCAAGTCCAGCCTATGCTGCATAGTGAATGTAAGCCAACCTGAGTCATTTAGTAAGACTATATCTCAAAATAAAAATAAGGGATAGAGAAACGGCTCGGCAGTTAGCAAAGAACCCAAGTTCCATTCCAGCACCAAAGTAGGGCAGCTCACCACTGCCTGTGACTCCAGTTCCAAGGGATCTGATGCTATCTTCTAGTCCCCAAGGGCACTGAGTGTACATTCACAAACCCACACCCACCCACAACACGCATAAGTTTATTAAAAATAAAAATTAAAAAATAAATTAATGAAAAATAAAAACTGGGTTGGAAATGTAGTTCAAAGGTAAAACATGTGCCTCACATGCTCAAGGCCCTAGGTTTAACTCCAGGACTTCACAAAGCAAGCAAACAGAAATGAAAGACGGTCACATTGTGGTTATCAAGGTTCTACTAGGAATATATGCTCGTTCTAATTAAAAATTTCTGCCATAAGAATGCTTTAATTTCTGCTTTTCTCTAAAGGAAACTGAGAAGGGATTCATGTACGGATAGAGTAACTGGAATGGGAAGAATATAGAAGGCCTTATTCCACGGAAATTGAGTCTTTCGTAAGGAAAACCAAGAGACAAGGCAAACCAGCAGAAAGCATTGTATCCTTGACCTTAGGTTCCGACGGAAATGTGTGCATGTAAATGATTTGAGAGTCCTGACTGGCTAGCCTTGCTGGCAAGTGGGAGTCCCTTCTTTCAGGACCCCCTAGCTGCTGTAGCTCTTTTATGTTCCTCCTTAGGTGCTGTTCCAAAACTTAATCAATCTCTTTAGCCAGCTTTGATCTACTTCCAAAGGATTCTTCTCATACTCCTTCAGTACGAGCACTCGATATCCTCTCTTAAGGATGTAATCAAAAATTGTATCCTAAAACTCACAATAGTTTAGTAGCCTGGTGAGTTGCCATGGCAACCTTTAGCTTACTGGAAAAAGAGTAGCAAGGGTTTCTATCTTGTTTCTGTCATGGTGCTACACAGTCCTGTCCCATCCTTTGGATCCTAAGATCAGTGCTAATTCTTCTCTTTCAGATTGCTTCTTTTATTTCATGAGGTGACATTGGAGAAAGCTCTCTCTCTCCTCTCTCTCTCTCTCTCTCTCTCTCTCTCTCTCTCTCTCTCTCCCTCTCTCCCTCCCTCCTCCCCTTTCCTTTCTGAAACTGAAGTGATTACAATCAAAGGACATTTTATTGTAGTAGGTAGTTTTGCTTTGGCTTTTGAATTTTTTTATGCTCCTTCATTCTTTTTTATATGATAGATAAGTATGATAAACTTAAAACTGAGTTTCACAATATCAGGCACGCTACCATCATGACATAAAAAAAGCCAGTGACTCATTTAGAAAGGATGCTGTTGTACCCAGAGAAGAATCTAGGATCTAACTATGTACAATGCTTTCCTGCTGCCCTTGGTACTTTAGGCAAGTGAGGGCAGAGACCTAGCAAAGACAAAGTCTGTCCTTCAGAGTTCACCAGAGAGCTGCAGCATTGCAGATGATGAAAGCTGGATCCTTTTGGCTTAATCTTTCCATTACCTTAAATCAAAGATCCTTTCTTGTGACAACCCATTCAATACTTGAAGTCTAAGAAGAACATGGAGAAAAAAAAGCTCTGTACTAGAAGGTCTCCAAGCTCTGCTTTCCTCTGAGCTGCTTTTGTGGGCATAACCTTTCACACCAGAGTTTCTAATTTAGAGCCTCCTTTGACATGGCTACAGGCTTTGACTTTCTCTTATGACATTCTAGAAGGTTTACTTTTAATTCTCAAGTTGACACAGCTAAAATTGCCTGTGAAGAGTCTCAGTGAAGGATGGTCTAACTCAGGTTGAACTGTAGATGTGTCTGTGGGGGATTGTCTTGATAGTATTGATTTATGTGGGAAGACCTGTTGTTCAAATCTTAGATGGTCTTTTAATAAAAAACCCAGAGCCAGATATCAGGCTGAAAACTGAAAGATCAGAGAAGCAGAGCAGCCAGCCACTAGTTCTTACCTCTATGAGATGCTCAGCCTAAAGAGAGTGATTTCTTGTTTCCTCACGCCTTGTATACCTTTCTCTGCCAGGACATCACTTCCTGGGATTAGAGGTGTGTGTGCTTCCCAGTACTGGAAATAAAGGTGTGTGCCACCACTGCCTGGCTCTGTTTCCAGTGTGGCCTTGAACTCACAGAGATCCAGATGGATTAAGGGTGTGTGCCACCACTGCCTGACCTTTATGTCTAATCTAGTTGCTGGCTCTGTTCTCTGATCCTCAGGTGAGTTTATTAGGGTACACAATACATCACCACAAAGACCCACCCCATTATGAGTTGTACCATTCCCTGGGGTTGGGTTATGGACTGTATAAGAGTGAAGAAAATGATCTGATTAGTAAGCATGCCTGCGTTCATTTTTCTGTACTCTTGACTGGAGATGTGGTGTGACTATCTGGGACACATTTCTATTTCCTTGACTTCTGCTATAATGGAACAAACGTAGATGTTTAAACCAAATAAGCCCTTCTCCCTTGAAGTTACTTTTGTGGAGGTATTTTTATCACAGCAACAGGATAGAAATTAGGGCAAATTATCTTACTTATGAACACTACTGGTTCCCTGTGGTTTTTATTTGTAAATTAGCCAGATTTCTAGACAAAAGCAGACAATATTGTTCACTTTCATCCCATATCCCAAGTCTTCAGTTAGCATAACTAGAAATGTCCAGTATCTAGACTTTTTGTCAACAAATGTGGACAAAATTTGATGAATCAATAAAGTTCATCTCTGTGGTGGTAATCTAATTGTACTGAATTATTATTTTGATTGTATGTTAATAAATAAAGTTGTCCGGGGGTCAGAGCTATTAGAGCCATAGCAAGAGTGTGGCGGTGGTGGCACACGCCTTTAATCCCATAGATATCTGTGTGTTCAGGGTCAGAGCTATTAGAGCCATAGCAAGAGTGTGGCGGTGGTGGCACACGCCTTTAATCCCATAAGATCTCTGTGTGTTCAGAGATATAGCCAGCATTGGAGACATATGCCTTTAAGACCTAGGGGGCTGTACATTCAGACAGTGACGAGGCAGTCATGTGTTTGGGTTTACAACCAATGAGAAGGCAGAACAACATACTATAAAAAAACGAACCGACAGGAAGTAGGTCTCTTTTCGCGAAGCTGGGACAGCAGGAGGAAGGGTGAGATTTTAGCTCTGAGCTCTGACCTCTCGGCTTTCTCTTTTACATTGTTTCTGTGTTTCTTATTTAATAAGACGGTTGGATACATCAATACATCTCTCCTGGGATCATGAGGTGGCCCAGCAGTTAAGAACACTGCCTTAGCCAGGTGGGGGTGGCACACGCCTTTAATCCCAGCACTCGGGAGGCAGAGGCAGGAGGATCTCTGTGGGTTCGAGGCCAGCCTGGGCTACCAAGTCAGTTCCAGGAAAAGGCACAAAGCTACACAGAGAAACCCTGTCTCGAGGGAAAAAAAAAAAAAAAAAAAAAAGAACACTGCCTTCTCTTTCATAGGATCTGGGTTTGGTTCTCCACATCCACATGGTTGCTACAACTGTTTGTACCTCCAGTTCCAAGGGATCCAATGCCCTATTCTTGTTGCAGGATATTTGATCATACTGTGTGTGAAGGTCTAGACTTGACTTTAAAGGCTCCATCTTAGGGAAAGGGCCACCATCTCAGACCACCTGCTGTACTCAGTTCCAAGAAGGACCTCAGGAATGTGCCATGACAACTTGAATGGATACAGAGCAGTATCCTCCCTCAGACATCCTGTCTGCAGTTTATGGCCCTTAAAGATATCTAGATAATCAAGCTGAGCAGTCCAGATAATCCTGTTCAGTGGGTTATGGTTCCTCGCCCAAAGTCTAACCCAATGGTTTCAAATGTGTTTTTGTACCCAAGGTCTAGACCAATAGTTTCAAAAAATCACCTTGCTCCATATCCCTTCTGCCCAATTCCAAGCATGTAATTCCCGGCTTGTGGTTTTTCCTTATAAAAACTCTCTACATCTGGGCTCATGACCACCACCACATTTCATTCCAGCTGCCGTGTGGTGGCCCAGGTTGAACCTGAATAAAAGAACCCTTATGTGCTTGCATCAGAAACTGGCTCCTTGGTGGTCTCTGGGGGTTTTGTGAAATGGGCACAACACTGTGAACCCTGAGATTTCATTATTTAAATAAAATCAATGATAGGTCAAGAAGTGGAGCAAGCAACCAGTTGACTGGAAGTAACCACAGAGAGTGAGGGAAAGTCGGGAGATCAGAGAGAGAAAGAGAGAGAGAGAGAGGAGGGAGGGAGGGAGAGAGGAGGGGAGAGAGGAGGGAGGGAGGGAGAGATAGAGGAACAGGAAGTATATGGGAGGGACATTCAGTTGGAGGAGTTTTGTATCAGATGACATAGGAGAGAGCCCTCTATCTGAGATGGAGGTCAGCTGGCTGCTTTCCCTGCCTCTCTGAGCTAGCAGGTTTTCACCCCAGCATCTGGCTCCCGAGTCTTTATTGGTAAAATAAAAAGATAGAGACTTAGTTAAAACAACATTTACCTCCCTACATTTTTCTTGTCTTCAAAGCCAGTGGATGGCATTGCCAAGTTTGGCTGCCAGCTCAGGAGGGACACTGACCTTGGACCATGTTAGTAGCAGCTTTTGTTTGGAGAAACAATTGTTTTCTAAGAACAAGCAACCCCTTGGGCTCTCTCCTTTCATAACCTGGGCTGGGTCTCACCCTGTGGTCCCTTTCCTATTGTTCCAGCGCAGAGCAGGAAGTGTCTCCTTAACAGTTTACAGCTTCCCTCTCCGCTCAGGCTGTGGCTATGTTTCTGGTGTTCTTTTTCTCTCCACCTTTTACGTTTCTGTATTTCTGTGGGCCCTGCTTGCTCTTTTCTTTACAGGTTTATATAAGAATAAGCACTAATAACAATGCCACAGATTCAATGTTATGCCGTCATAAAATTTCCTTTGAGAAAGAAATTGGTCCATTGCTTTTTAGCTTTGCCTCAGGAAAGTTCTTGAGGCACAGGCTGGAGGCAGCCAAATTCCTTGCCAAAGTGTCATGCAAATGGCCTCTGTCCTAGTTGCTAGTAGAGACCTTATTCCCTCTGAAACCAGGTAAGCTGGGCCTCTACCTTCTGCATGACTCTGAGCAGTACTGTTTCCAAACCCCTGCGACAAGGTCTTACTAAGCTCTGCTTGTAGCATCCAACTGTTTTTTTTTCTAGTCCTAAATTCTCAAGTTTTCCACATAAAAACAAAAACAAAAACAAAAACAAAACAAAACAAAAACCAAGTTTAAAAAAAACCCAACCAACCAACCAACCAACCAACCAACCAACCAAACAAACAAACGAACAAACCAAAACTAACCCACCAGCATGGTTAACTTCTTCTCAGCAGCAGTGCACTTTCTAGCCCTGACGTCTGTATTGGGTACTTTTTGTTGCTGTGCTAACACACCATGACCAAAAGCAATTTATGGAAAAAAGGGTTTATAACATTGGCTTATGGTTCCAGAAGGGGAATCTATGAGGAAGGCATGGGAGCCGTCGACAGGTAGGAAGCTGAGGAAGCTGAAAGGTCACGTCTTTAACAGTCAGCTGAAAGTACAGAGAGGAGCCGGAAGCGGATGAGGCTGTGGCCTCTCCAAGCCCACACACAGTGACATACTCCATTTCTCTATCCAGTCTTTGCTTCCTAAAGGCTCTATCGCCTCCGAAAACAGTACCCACCAACCAGGGACCAAGTGTTTAAATAACCTGAGCCTATGGGGAGAATTTTTCATTCAAACGGCTACCTCTGCTATCAACATTCTTTACATGGGCAGGGTCTTTCCCTGGCCTAGAACTTGCCAAGTCGGTTGGGCTGGCTGACCACTGCCAGGGATCCATTTGTCTTTGTTTCCCCAGCATTTTTTTTTTTTTTTCATGATCTAGAGATCAAACTCAGTCCCTCATGCTTGGAAAGTAAGTGTTTACTGCCCTAGCCAGACAATCTCTCCCCTTCACTCCCAGCTGGTTTTGAGACTTACTGTGTAACCAGGTGACTGGCCTTGAACTCACAGAGATCTGCCTGCCTGCCTTTGCCTCCTGAGTGCTGGGATTAAAGACATGGGCCTCCACTGCTGCCACCACCACCACCACCTGAGATACCCCCCCTTCTTTGAGGCAAGTTCTCCCAATAGCTCAGGCTATCCTTCAACACACAGACACACAATTTAAAACACACACACACACACACACACGCACGCACGCACGCACGCACGCACGCATGCACGCACGCGCGCACACACACACACACAAAATTTAAAATGGCAAAATAACTAATAGATTGGCATCAAAGGAAAAAAATGCAGAAACCACTTCACCAATCAACAGATGTGAAACAAAACTCTGACTCACATTACTGGGGATAGACATGTAGCTCAGGTTATTGTTTGCCTAACATGTTCAAGGCCCTGTGTTTGGTCACTATGACATTCCTACCTCCAAAACAGACAGACAGACACAGATACACACACACACACACACACACACACACACACACACACACACACACACACACACACACACGCCCCTGCCTAGCACAGAATGTCAAGACTGAGGAAAACTAGCACTAACCAACACCTATAACTCCGGATGAGCCCCTGGTACTAATTTTACGGTTCACATGCCTGCCCTGTTTCAGTGGATGACAAACATTCCTGAGGATTCCATACGGCTACTCTTGCCCCCCTCTCCTGGATCTTTCTCCTGAAGTTCCTTCTCAGTCACATGCTTTCTGAAGGAAGAGTTTGGACATCTGAGCTTGATACTCACTCACCTCCTACACTGGACAGCCAGGAGTGTCTGAAGTTGGAAGAGGGCTGTAATCAACAATTAATTCCCACTTCAGCTTTCCAATAGCTGGAGTTGGAGTTTCTACCCAGGAAGTGGACCCCTCTGTGTACTTCATAGTTTACACTGACCCGAAATGCCTACCCATCTGCCTGGGCTTGTAAGTAATTTTCTTTTATCTCTAAAATAGGACCTTTGTTACAGCTAATCTCCAGGTGCAATATTAAAAAAAAATAATAAAGAGCATAGAGCCATGCCAAGGAAGATGTAGAAAGCAGAATTTAAACTTACACATTTTCTTTGTTCAATAATAAGTCCTCAGGAAATGTTAAATACTAATTCAGGACCATAGCTTTTTTTTTTCCTTCATCTTTTTTGACTCATCTAGTAATGCCAGTATTATGAATACTACACATGCTTTTAACATGTCTTAATGTGTATACTTTTCTTTGTGTGTGTGTTATATTCATGTGTGTACAGATGCACATCTTTGTGTGTGTGTGTGTGTGAAGACCTGGCTGGGTCAGCCTCTGGTGTCTTTCCTCATGAGTCATCCGTCTTCGTATCTTTTGAATATTTTTCCTCCAGACAGGTCTCTCATAGGCCAATTAGGCCTGAGAGGCAGGAAGGCCAAGGGGTCCTCCTGTCTCTGCCTCCCCGGCATTGGAATTACAAGTGTTGCCACAATGCTTGGCTTGTGTTTTACTTTCTTTCTATGTGAGTGCTGGGGATAGAACTTAACAGTGAAGGTCAGAGGACTCCTTGTAAGACTTGCTTTTCTGCTTCTACTGTGTAGGTCCTAGGAATTTAACTCAGGTTTTGTTATTTTGAGACAGAGTTTCTCTGTGTGGCCCTGGCTGTCCTGGAACTCACTCTATAGACCACACTGACCTCAAACTCAGAGATCCACCTGCCTTTGCCTCCTGAGTGCTGGAACTGAAGGTGTGTGCCCAGCTAACCAAGGATAATTTTTAGTGGTCAGTTTGTCTTGACTGTTTTGAGTATAACCTACAATGTAAACCAACCATTTGGGGATGAATGATCAATTGCAAGAGAGAAGGTGATACCAACAACATACCCTTTTCATCACTATTTTGCATATATTATTTACTTAATAATTTTATACATGTTTTTCTGATCTGTGTGAATATATTGCTAAGGTGCTAACTACTTTCAGAGTATTTACTATAGAATTACTGAATTACTGTCATGTGGGAAACTAGATGCGTATGGACCACTATCTTAGAAAATTATATATATGTCACAGTCGGAAAGAAAACATTTGGTTGCTGCTTCCTTCTGATCTGATTTGAAAGGTTTTTCCACGGAGTTAACAGCTGAGGGTTGTAGCTCTGTGGTAGAGCACTAGCTTGGTATACAAGAAGCTCTGGGTTCGGTCCCTGGCAACCTTCATTCTCCTGTACAAAGAAAGTTAACTCACACATGTAATTCTTTTGTACAATGCTGCTTCACATAATGCCTGCTTGACAATTGTGTCATCTTCTCAACACTCTGCATCATCCTAGAATCTGGACACTGATAGAAAGTGTGAAAGGAAATCATGTGGACAGTCTGCGTCATATTTCGTTCCTTACAGTTTTGATGGTAGGGACTAAGAAAACCACGGGTCAACACTGGGCATCTATTAGAGAGATGGCGAAGAATCGGCCACCTCTGGTTTGTTTCTTCCTCTGTGAAATTGTTTCTTGAAATCCAGACGTGGATAAGTGACTGCCAGAGAGTGAAGACTCGTGACGCCATGGCTGACAACCTGAGTTTGCTCACTGGAGCTCACATGATACAAGGAAAGAACCAACTCAACAAGCTCTCTCCCTGCTTTTACAGGCATGCCCCCACCCCTATGTCATAACATACACAGTAAGAACAAGTTAAGTTACGCTGAAAGTACTAGACCTACCTAAAATTAAGGCTTCAGATGAGTGATTCCTTTTGCGCACAAGAAGCATTTTTATGTGACACATACTTTATCTTCTTTTCTAGACTTAGCAGTTTCTACATTTGTTAATCAGCCAGGAGTTTAGAAAGGGATTTGAAAGAGAAAGGGTCAAGGCACATGAATCTAATGTTCAAGGTCAACAAAAATTTTCCTGGGATAATTAGTTTCTTTTTCTTTCCCTTTTCCTTTCTCTTTTTTCCTGGAACTTTCTATGTAGACCAGGCTGGCCTCAGACACACAGAGATTTGTTTGCCTCTGCCTCAGGAATCAGTTTTTCACTCTGTAGTAATGCATGTTGTGTCTTCACCAAAATAGTACCTAGAAGTACCCAGCCACTGAACATTGCTCAGTAATGACTTGAACAATATCAAACTTCAAATATTTTAAAGTAGGGAAACACAAAGCTGTGCCATAGAGACATTAAAAATCCTGAGCATGGCCTTGGTGGCAATGTCTTAAGTCTAGGGTGGGTTGGAGGGAAGATTTGTCCTGGCAACAGTTATTCAAGGTGTTAAGTCCAATGAAAAAAAGGAAGAAAATCTGCTTGACCTCTAGGTAGGGGAGAGGTCAAAACAATGTGAGCTCGAAGTACTGCAATAATGATGTTTTGGGGAAGCGTTTGTGATCTTAATTAACATCTTAACATTCTCTCCCATTAAATCTTGTTCTCCAGCCTGTTTCTCCATGTTGTGATTGTCAGGACCTGTTCATTCTCCTAGTATTTGTGTGTGTGTGTGTGTTTTCCTAGCAACGATCATTTATTCTTCAACTTCCAAACCTTACTTTATAATTTCATCAACTTTTATAGGACATGAGATTATCCTTGGCTTAAAAGGGAACTTCGAGTTTATACTTCTGGGTTGGTGGGTGTAGCTCAGCTGGTAGAACGTTCACCTAGCATGTACGAAGGCCTGGGTAAATTCTTCACCCCACGTAAACCAGGTGTAGAGGTCTGTCACCCCCAGTATTTAGAGAGGAGAAGTAGGGGATCATAAGTTTAAGATAGTCCTTGGCCTTTGCTGTGTAAAGAGTTTGAGCATAGCCTGGGCTATATAAGGTTCTCTATTTTCCAACAAAACCAAACCAAACAATCACATATCAATGATAAGTTTCACAATAAAATAATTTGATCAAGTGGGCTGTTTACTGCCATGAAAGAAGACAAACATTGGTTTGGACAGTTGCTGGTTCTTTCAGATCCACACATTTTTTAGTACTCCTAATCAAAAGCCTTAATCATTGTGTCAGAAAGCCTTTGGCATCTAAAGCTTATTTCCATCCCAGAACGAGTTTTCTTTCCCAATTATCTTTGGCTCTCTCAGATCTCTCCCTCTGATATCTTTGAACATCTGCTCATCTGGTTGCACAGACTCCAGTCTTTGCAAGTCGCTATTAGCTGCATGGCTCCACAGATCCTGCGCTTCGAGATGTTTGCCTTATCTTTGGCTGCAGTGACGCTTTATCGTTCCGTATCATTTGGTCTGGGTAACAATTTGGAATCTGTCTAAAGCAGATGGTTTTTAAAATTTTTAAAGCCAATCACATGTAAGCCATTAGTGACAATACTCAATGCAACACCTGAAGGATTTTTCTTTTATTGTGTTCATCCCAATCACTGAAGGAGTTTAAATGAAGCAGCCATATAAAACATTTATATATCTGTGCAGACTTAACTCAAGTTGAACACATTTCTAATAATATGTAGGCTATATTTAAGAAGGAAAGTTTATAACATCTGATAAGAAAGTTGATTTTTTTTCTATTGAACTCTACTAACTAGTTTCTTTTTATTTGGATGGATGTTTTTTTCATTCTTTTTCTACATTTTTTCCTTCCATTTTCCCTTTCCTCTAGGCTAACTTTCATCTTTGTCTCTGTAACTTCTTTTTCTTTCCCAACAGGAGGTAGTTAGCAGTGCACAGTGGCACATACAGACTGGGGATGCTGAGGCAGAATTCAAGGCCAACAGCAACTAAGAAAACCTTGTCTAAAAATATACACGAATGAATAGAACAACAGCAACAAAAGGGGATGATTAGCACAGAAGGGGAGGAATCACTGAGTCTTAACCCATTGAGGTTGTTAAAGCTTTAATAAAACACAGGCCATGGAGAGCAGCAGCAACCTCAATCCGATTTAGATAAGGAACACTGCCCGTTCTATTGGCAACAATGCCCAGCTCATGGCAAGGGTGCTATAAATTATCCAACCCTTTGTGGGGTTGCTGTAGGTTAATTTACAAGGCCTTGGAGAACCCTGTGGTGGTGATCTCCATTTGAACTCTATACACACCGTGAGGGAAACTGTAATGGGTTTGCTGTGCAAAAAGGACAAGTCCATGATCTACTTTCTCGATAGCCTCGGTATAGCTAGAGGTCAAAACAGGAAGTGCCATTGTTAATGTGCGGGAACATGAAAGCCCCATTCTTAAAAACACCTTGAACCTTCTTCCCCAGGAGGACATTTTGCCTTCAGGAACTTCGGGTGGGACCTTATGGCTTCCTGTGGTTTTTCTTCAAAGTGGTAAAGTTTGTTTTTGTTTTAAAATACAGCTTAAAGGAAATACTCTTAGCCATTTTAGAAGGGAATAACACTCAGCTGCTTTTAGATTGTTATAACCATCTGTGATCATTTGTCATATGTGGCTAAAAAGTGGCCAAGACTGATGAAATTCCACTTTATATTTAGAGAGAAGACTCAGTACATTTCTCCAAGGTAATTTCTTTTAAATCTCTACCTGTTTCTGGGAAGGTCCATGGCTGAGTGTGGATGATCTGCTTTCATGGCAGACATCTTCCTCCCAAACACACTTATGGTGAAAAGTTCAAGTGTTACGGGGTTTGAACTTGTTGATGCATAATTCCATTTTCCAGGCTCCTTGTGTACAAGTATTCACAAGTCATTTTTATAATATCTGTTGCCTTGGGATGGCATTTTAAATGAGGAAAAAAAACCCAAGTCTTCAACCAGAAAAATGAAGGTAAATTCAAGAAAGAAATAATATACTAAATATTGTTTTGACTTTTGTTTCTGTCCTTCCAAGGTTTTCATAGCTCATTTTTGACAGCAAATATTCTAGAATGACTCATCATTCAGAAATAAGGGCAGGCATTTTTTACAAGTAGAATGAATCAAAGCCACCTTTCTCATGTCTTGGTGGAACATGACTGTTGCAGGCATGGCTGTACTGATATCGGGATGGATAGATCAACGGTTGGTAGTTGTCCTTACTGTAAGCTTCCATCATACTGCAGCTACAGCTTAAGGCAGTAAGACAGCCCAAGTCAAAGTCCCCATATAATAGACCCGGAAGCAATGTAAGCCTTAGCTCCTCATACACCTAGTTCCAATCAAGGACTTGTTCCAGGGAACCTTTGGTGGATCCTCTTTGTGATCCTTTAAGCTCAACACATCTTGCTGATTGTTCCTTATAGTGATTTCTGCAGCCATGTGTGGAAGAAGAAATATCTCCTTACTGCTCTGTGCAGCTTTGGGTATGACTGTCCGTAAGGAAAAATGAACATTTTGTAGAAAGATTGACTTAATTTAATAACATTTTTTGAAATTATTGTTTTTTTTTAAATTACAGAAACAAACAAACAAACACTCAGTAAGCCTTAACGGAATAGAAGAGGGGGAGGGAACCATCACAGCCTACATTTGAGATGCTGATGTAATCACAGGGCTTCTACTGTGCCTGCCACCTTCTCCTTCCAAGATCATGGTGCACCTGCCCACTTCCTGTTTGACAAGGTGGTTGGAAATGTGGGTTTTATTTATGCTGTTGGAATTTTGAAATAGATTCAAAGGAAGGAAGCACTTGATTATAGAATGAAAGTTCTATTTGAAAAGACTATGGTAGTGTAGGTGCAAGTTTTTCTGTGTCCCACCCAGCCCGTGGTCAGGACAAATCTCTCTCACCTGCAGTCCCGTAGCCGCTTATAAAATAATCACACAGAGGCTTATATTAATTACAGACTGTATGGCCATGGCCTATGGACCAAGTGTCTTGTTAGTTAGCTCTTATAGCTAAACTCAGCCCATTTCTATTAATCTATATGTCTCCACATGTTCCATGGCTTTCCCTTTGTGCCATTACATGCTGCTCCCTGGGCAGCGGGATGGCATCTCCCTAGAATCTACCTTTCTCTTTCTTGTCCCTCTCCTTGGATTTCCCACCTGCTTCTAAGTTGCCTTGCCACAGGCCAAAGCAGCTTATTTATTAACCAATGGGAAAAACATATATTCACAACATACAGAAAGACATCCTCCAGCAGTATTTTTACAGGAAAATTAATAAGCTTAAAAAAATTCATTTAAAAAGTATTTTACAGCTTACAAATCACTTCTTTCATATAATATTATTTGAGGGTACAATGATGGAGGCCCAGGATTGTAGCCTGAACCTCTGCCAGAGGTGGCGTCCTAAGCCCTGCATCCCTCTCTCCTTCCTCTGTCCTTCTTTGTCATCCTCTCTGTGGTTCTGAAATACACCTCATGAATGTTGAAAAAAATAATAAATTAACAGTTTTTTTTGGGGGCAAATTTAGTATACTATTTGTCTTTGTGTTTTTAGCACTGAATTCTAAGTAAGTCAATTAATCCTTGTGGAGTGGCTGAATGGACACAACAAACATTAAGAGGCCAGTTGAAACAGAAGCATCTTTTCAGATATTACATGAAAATAGAAGATCAATATCATTGTTTAAAAATTTTAATTTAATTCAATGTAGTAGTTTGGACTGAAACCCAGTCTGTACAAATAACAAACAGCCACTCTACCATTGAACGACATGCCCAGACCTAATATTAAAGTTTTTAGGTAATTATTCAGTAGGGAATACTGTTAGAAGTTATTCACAATGCAGCCATCCATTTGTATCTATCAGTTGTCTATATACCTGTCATTAATCTTGTTAGCCTCCTTCCAAATAGCACATCTTAATCATTTATTGTCCACAGACTTTCAGGTCTTACTTTTTAATTATAATTTTAAAAGACTATGTCTTGTTGATAATTTAGATGTTAGAATACTTTATTTAGTATTAAAAAGTCTATTGGAATACAACAGATTAAATGATCAAAATTAGTCTGCAAGAAAATAAGGCTTTTCACTAACACACATTTACATCAGTTTTATTTATAGCTGTTATACTCCTTAATGAATTTCATGTTTATGAAAACATTAGCTGATCTTTTTTATATTATTATGTGCATATGACTTATCCATGTTTATATGTATATGTTTATATACCTTCATATGTATATATGTAATATATACCTGCTTATCAGACAGACATCCTAAATGTATTGAGCTTTATTTCAATTTTTAGAGGCAGAAGCATAGAGACAATGTGTTTATAACTCCCAACACCACCCAATTCCCAACTCCATCCCTGGCATGTGTGCGAACACACACACACACACACACACACACACACACACACACACCACACTTGCTCGTATACATGCATGGACACACACACACAATCTGTAAGGTCTCTAAGTAAATGTTTATATACAGGACTTGGAAAATAAAACTTAAATGAAGAATCAATTAATTGCTTTAAGACTAATATATATATGGAATTTATGGCCTTGGAAAATACATTGATGAGAAAAACAAATCTCAAAGAAGAAACAAATTTCATGGAGCCAAACCTCTAAAATCTGTAAGGAAAAAATATTCAGACTCATTTATTTATTAATATTTTGTGCTGCCAGAGATTGACCTGAGTGCCCAGCCCACCACTGAGCTGTGTTCCACGCTCTAGGGTCAGATCTAGAGTCTCATGATTCCATCAAAGGAAAAAAAATGCTGAACGATGGTTCAAGCTGGAACTCTGCCAACTTAGCTACTGCCCTCAAGGAACAATGCCCTCTAGTGATGAGTGACCAATGATGTATGACTATTCACACAGAATGACTGGGTGAGAATGGGAAGCATCCCCCAGAGTCTTATGCATAAGATAGAAAATCTTTCTGAGGGAATTAAGATTGATAGAGATAAGTTGATTGACAGAGAGGGTTTATATTGGTAGTGGTCAGCTACATTAATAGAGATGTGTTATATGGATGCAGATGAGCGGTATTGATAGAGATAATTAGTAGCGACAGACATGACTTACATTGATAGAGATGAGTTGTATTGATAGAGATGAGCTGTACTGATAATGATGAATCATACTGATAGAGACGAATATGTAGATAAAGATTAGTACAATTGAAAGCGATGAGTTGTGTTGATAGATATGAGAGGTACTGATGGAACTGAATCATATTAAGTTATCTTGATAGACACGAGCTGTGTATGCTCAGCATGTGAAACTCCATCCCTGGCTTGCACCTGGCCATGTTAATGTTGAGATACTGTGCTACACATACCTCGGATCTCCACTGTCCCAGCTTCAGTGGCCTCACCTCCAGTGTGCAGCTCGGGTCAGACTATCGATGCTCTCTAGGCTGCATTCCCCAGCAAATGATGGGGGAGAGGTGGGACACACTGGGAAGCAGAGTCAACAAAACTTTTTCTTTTCTCTTTCTCTTTTTTTTTTTTTTTTAAGAAAAAGACTTCAAAAAAAGGGAACCAAGATAATTTTCTAAAGAATCTGTGCCAAATTGAAAATAATAACAATAACAATAAATAAACGGTCGGGAGTTCAAAGAGTAAACTAAAACAGGGAGTAGAGGAAATCCTCTTTGTTTTGCTCAGCTAATGACTGCAAAGAGCTGGTTCCTTGTCCCAAAGCCTCTTCTAAAGTGCCACGGTCTTCTCTTTGGTTGACTGCAGGAATCTTCCCCAGGGAAAGATTTCCCCCAGCATCTCTCATTTGTTTTTATAAACAGATGGCAAGGTGGTTTTTTTATTTCTTATTTTTAGAGAAAGACCAATAATCTGTCAAGTGTAAGATTTCTACAGCCCAATCGAGATTTTTTTTGTTAAGTGTTCACAATTTCTCATTCTCCTTGCTCTAGAGACACTTAGGAAAATGAGACACTTTTGTGATCTCACGTCTACCTGTTTAAACTCAGTGGGAATATTTCAGTTGTCTTAGGAAAACACCTTTGTAGGAAGTGCAAAGAAGCTCTCATCACAGTCTCCAGCTTCGGAGTTCGTGAGGTTGTTTTCTCTTGACTGTCCCCTGCACGCAGTGACAGGAGCCCATCCTGTGGAAGCGACACCGCCATCCTTTCCACAAATCAAAGCTGTGGAGAAATGGGAAGGCTGGACACTGCCGACGCATTAACTGTAGATTCCTCCCAATGCCTCTAATGCGTTCTTTCTCTCAAGCATCCGTTGTCTGTGAGCCACTCTGGGACTTCTTTTGTTTTGTGGCAGTGCTGGGGTGGAACCCAGAGTCCTTTGCATGAGAGGCCAGTGCTCTACCACAGAGCCACATTCCCAGCCTTAGGTCTTTCTTTGTTGTTGTTTTAACTTCGTTTTAAAAGTACTTTATCTCAGATGGGTGGCGGTGGCCCACTTCTTTAATCCCAGCACTCAGTGGGTAGAGCCAGGCGAATCTCCATGAGTTCGAGGCCAGCCTGGTCTACAGAGCGAGATCCAGGACAGCCAGGGCTACACAGAGAAACCCTGTCTTGAGAAACCAAAACAAACAAACAAACAAACAAACCAAACCAAACCAAACCAAAAAAAAACCAAAAAAAAAAAAAACCCCAAAAAACTTTATCTCAAAAAATGCCTTGTAGTCTCAAGTATTAAGTATTGAAACTACCAGAAAACAGTCAGTATAATTTCTTGACTGAGGAAAAAGTTTTGGTAACCTCACTTCCAGGTTTATAGAGACCAGAGAACCCTTTCTTTACCTACTTCACATTTACATGGTGCCCAGTCAGATGGCTACTCAGGTCAGAGATCCTGAACACCTCTCATGAGAGAGGGAAGGGAAAGACCGGCCTCTCCAGCTTTTTGCAGAGGTGTACTTGGGCTTCTGCATAATGACACAACCCTTCTTTTCCTAGTGGAGAAGCAACCGTGGAGAACTCAGGACCTCTCTCCCTCCAGTGAAGACCTCGGCAGAGGGGCTGGAGGGCAGGGGGGCTCTCTGCATTCCGTTGGAAATCAGGAGAAGAAAACGGATGGTGTGACGTGAAATTCTCCCGTGGTGTTTTGTTAGTCGTCCTTTCAGTTTTTGCTTCTTGTTGTTGTTCTGGCTTTTTGACACAAGTGTCCCACGAAGTCCAGGGCTGGTGTGTGGCTAAGAATGGCCTGAAATTCACAGCCCTTTCCCCCTCACACTTCCTTTCAGTGTTGGAAAAGGTTTTGAGGAAGTGATATACACACACACACACACACACACACACACCACCTGGGATGTAAGAAGCTTGACTAATATAGTTTTAGGTATCTAGGTTTGTGATAAAACCTTTATTTTCTTCTATGATACTTCTCTCAAAACAAGTGTTTTGGTGATCCATAAAATGAAGGCCAGAGATTAAACGTTAACATTAATGACTAAAGCACAAATCTGACTAGCCATAGCATCTAATTTTTCATCACGGTGACATTTTTTTTTTCTTAAATCTTTAAATTTGCTGCCATTTTCTTCCTATCATTTTTACCACTGGGACTATGCTAAAGCTCATTGCCTTTCTGCCCACATCACCTAAAAGGAGCTGTTTCTCTCCTGAGAAGATGCACTTAGTGTTCAGGCTTGTTCTATGTTCCATGCCTGGTTACTGTCCTTAAAGACCAACTCGAGGAGCCAGTCTCTAGGTCAGGTCAAGCCAGTTACAGAATGGTGTTGGGAACGTTTTACTAGCCACAGAAATAATTGGTGCTGGAAACGGGAGGCACTGGAGTTTTAAGGTTAGAGGCAGGAGAGTTGTCCATGCCAAAGTCTCGGCCACATGTGTATCATCAGATCCCAAGGGAACCTAGGATGAAGTCTTGCACACCGAGCCAGCCCAAGAGCATGGTGTGGAAGCCACAGGCAGAATGAAGCAGAAGCAAGGGCTCTTTCTGATGTTTGAGCAATCCCTCCTTACCGTCCATATGTTCCCGCTCTTCATGAACTACTCTGTCTTCCAGTGAGATCAGGTGGAACTGGCTGCTACAGTGAATAGCTTTGACCATCTTGATTTAAAGAGCAGCATTGCATTGCCCTGCTAATGGCACTAACTTGGGGTTAAACATGGGAACGAGTTATGGGCAGTGCAGTTCAAGAGACAACAGCTCAAGTCTCTGAGAGACAGAATTCTTCTCTCATCCACAGGACCTAGTTCAAGGTCTTCACTGCTTTGTAAGCTATGACTTAGGACGGCCTGGTGCTGGTATGCTTCTAACTGTTGTCAGGGGAAACATTCCAAGAGGAAACAGAATCATGTAGCAGTGGAAAGAAAGAGGCAGTGATACTCCAGAGTCTTAGGTTTTCTTAAAACCAGCCTCATGAGACATGTGGGCCTGGACATTAATCATTTAAGCTATTTGGTTAAACTTTCTTCCACTTATATCTAAAACCTTTCATCTGAGTGAGTTAATGATTTCCTGCCTTTCTCCAGAGCACCAAAAATATCACTAGGAATTGTTCAGCCCTAAGTCTGTTCTTAGCAGCACCTCCATTGTGTTTCCTGACATGTATCACTCACGTCAGCAAAGTTTCCTCTCTTCTCTTACTTTCTCGACAGTGTGGTATTGCTTTTCTATTGCTGTGGTAGAACACCAGTGTAGCTGGAGAATTTCTCTCCAGCTCCTGCCGTCAAGTCCTTCCAGTCCCAGAGCCCACTTATAAAATAAACACACAGACTTGAAAGACCCTAACCCTTCAGGCTTACACCCCCCAAGACCCAGGAAATGAGAAACTAAAAATCTAGTTCCAAGGGCAACCTGACTCAGCCATTACTCAACCACCCCTGTAACAATGTAAAAAGATTTCTGTTAAGAGATGTGTTCAACTGTGACTGGGATAGTTGCAAGGGTTCCAGGAAGGACCACTGTGACCTCAAGAAACTCCACTCCCGCCCTGATACCCCCCTTGAGGTTTCAGGAAGAATGTACATGTGGACGTGACGGTACCCACTCTGTGATCAGACCATGATCTTGTGAAATGAAATTGTATGGAAATTGTAATCTTACGGCTTTTGTGGGTTTTTCCTTTAAAAGCACCCATGTGTCTACAGTAAGATGTGACTCTTGCTCTCTGGAGCAGAGTTTGCCCAACTGTACAGCTGCAACAATAAACACCTCTTGCTGTTGCATCAACTGGACTGGGTTCTTGGGGCGCCCACTTGAGACCCTAGATTTTGGGGTCTAACAGACTCTTACATTATTTAAACTGCTTGGCCATTAGCTCAGGCCTATTATTGTCTAGCTCTTACTCTTATATTTAGCCCATTTCTATTAATCTTTACTTTGCCACATGGCTCGTGGCTTACCGGTAGTTTACATCTTTCTTGTCCTGGCGGCGGCTCCAGGCAGTCTCTCCTTTGCCTTCCTGTTTCATCTTTTCTCTTCTCTGTTAGTCCCGCCTATACTTCCTGCCTGGTCACTGGCCAATCAGTGTGTATTAATACAGAGTGATATCCACAACACACCAGAACCAAAACAATTTATAGAAGAGTCAGTTTATTTGGGTTTACAGTTCCAGAGGGATAGGAGTCCATAAGGCAGGGAAATATGGCAGCAAGTTGACAGCTCACATCTTGAGCTGCTGGCAAGAAGCCGAGAGAGAGAGAGAGAGAGAGAGAGAGAGAGAGAGAGAGAGAGAGAGAGAGAGAGAGAGAGAACTAGAAATGTTGCTAGTCTTCAAACTCTCAAAGCCCACCTCGAGAGATGTACTTCCTCTAGCAAGGCCACCCCTCCTAAACCTACCCAAACAGTGCCACCAACTAGGGACCAACTATTTTAATGCCCAAGACTATGGGGGCACTCATCATTCAAACCACCACAAATATTATCTGTATACAATCTTTGAAAGTACCACATTTTAGGGAGGCGTCTTTGCAGTTGTGTGTAATAACCTTTTATGAAGATAAAAGATAAGTATTAATGATGTGTTATAAAACCAAATAAAAAAGAAACCAACTGACTTAAAGTTTTGAGAGAGTAAATAGAGGGAGTAAACATAGCACATACTTATTTATTATATTGATTTTCAGACACCTCCATTTATGTATTATTTACTTTTCTGCGCTGTGATAAAATACCGTGACCCAGGAAGAAAAGAGTTCATTTGGACTTATGGTTGCAGAGAGAGATTCCATAACGGCCAGGGAGGCACAGCATCTGGCAACTGGCTCTGGATGCTGAGAGATCTTCAACTGTAAACGTGGACCGCAATTCCTACCTTGAGAAGACTTTTGAATTTGAAATGAAAATCCTTACAAAAGTATCGTACTTTATACAGCATAGGCTTGGATCTTTGGTATATTACCTCACGTAATCCTGACAGTCCTACCTGGTAGGCCCCATTAGTTCCGCCAACTAAATGGAGAAACTTAGGACTATGGTAATGAACTTGTCCAAGTAAATGACAGACTGAAGGCCGAAGTCAGATGATCCACTGTGGGGCTAAGGATGTAACTCACCAGGGAGTGTTGCTGTGGATGACTGGTTGATAAATAAAGTGCTGATTGGCCAGTAGCCAGGCAGGAAGTATAGGTGGGACAAGGAGAGAGGAGAATTCTGGGAAGTGGGAGGCTGAGGCAGAGAGACGCTGCCAGCCACCACCATGAGAAGCAGATGTTAAGATACCAGTAAGCCACGAGCGACATGGCAAGTTATAGACTAATAGAAATGGGTTAATTTAAGATATAAAAACAGTTAACAAGAAGCCTTTCATGGCCATAACAGTTTATAAATAATATAAGTCTCTGTGTGTTTACCTGGTTGGGTCTGAGCAGCTGGCAGGTAAGAGAGATTTGTCCTGACCGTGGGCCAGGCAGGACCAGGAAAACTCTAGCAACAGAGTGTGCTTGTTCAACCAGTAAGAGACCTGAGTTCCACCCCCAGCACTATGTAATCAGGAGTGCTAACAAGCATTTACAGTTGCACCACTCTGGAAAGGCAGAGGCAGGAGGATCAGGAGTTCAAGGTCATTTTTCAATATATAGTGAGCTGGACATCTTGAGACCCTGTTTTTAAAAGACTCACAATTACATTACGATAATTAGAAAATGTGATTAATGAATGACCTCTTGGGCACGGCCAAGTTTAAGCTCTGACTGAAAGGATGGATGTCAAGGTATGCCTTGAAGATCTCTGGGAAAATCCTAAGAGCCAGTAGCTGTGGTTTCCTGCAGGGATGCTAACGAGATGGCAGGAAACAAAGATGTGTTGCTCACTGTTGGGTGTTTTGTGCCATTTCAAGTTTGGACCATATGCTTCCATTATTTTATCCAAAGAGGATGACGTATTTAGAAAACTATCACATGGAAAACTTTCACTTCATAGCACAAGAGACCCATCACAGATGACATGGCGATCTCTTCTGGATCTGAAATGATTTCATTGTATGATTATGTGACAAGGCTCCCGTTTGTAGAGAATTCAAAGGCTCCTGTAACTGATAGTCTCAGAACCACTGAAATGAAAAGGATGATTAAGATAGTCCCCTGTACTTTTCATGGTATTGATGGCTTTTAAAGTGATCAAACGAATTAAATTAAATTTTGGAAGCAAACCTTCAGATTCAGATTGGTACAAATATCTCTGGGGTCTAGTAAACTTGCAAGGGACCTAAAGAGACTCAAAAGGATAAGTTTGTTATGATTAACACCAAGTCATCCCGGGGGTGGAGGAAGCAGCAGTTTAGAGTCCGACAACGAATTTTTCAAAATATCCCATGAGTGTGGATGAGCTGAGGGTGGGGTGGTGGAGCAGGCTTTGCATATTTGTATGTTCTCAGAAGCTCAGCAGGCATCTTATGAAATCACCAGGAGACACCCTATCACTGGAACAAAGGAGGATAAAGACAATTTATGCGCAGAAGCTCTGGCAATGTGCCTCATTTTCTAAAGACAAGCTCACAGGAAGCAGAACCCAAGGTCCGGCCTTGTCTGAAGGCATCTTAGTGTGTGCATGTGTGCTTAACATAGCTGTGTTACCTTGGCTGTGTCTCTCCTGTACCAGAGATACTGATTGTGTGTCGCCATAAGAAGCTCTTGTGTTTAACACAGTGCAGTGTTTTTAGTATACCTACTTGAGTGTTCATAATTTTGCACAGCTTGAGACAGTAAGAACGAGGAGAAACCTTTTGATACGCCGGGATTAGCGTGGACGTGACATGTGCATCAAAGCTCCACGGCTCTTAGTGTGGAAGACAGGCATATCTAATTTTGTTGCTACAGAAAAAACAGCTAAGTTCTCCTAACTAAAGCCCACAGCATTTTCCACATTGTTTTTATGTGGGTGGGAGCTCCACCTCAACCCCTGGCGCCCGGGCATCTCTATACACAGAGTCTGGAATGTTCTGGTGGAAGATCCACCACAACTCCCCTCCCCATCTCTTTCCCCAAACCCACCTCTTCAAAGCCCGCCAAACACAGCTCCTCCCCCAGAGACACTCAAGACCGCTCCCACAGGGTATTTAAGCTGCATCCCCGAAAACAGACACTGTTTTCTGGTCTCTCATTCCCATCTTCTCTCTGGGGAGCTGGAGAATCACCTGGGAATGTTTTACCCATTAAACTGGGACCTTTTTTTCTAGTTTGGTCTGATTTGGATTGCTGTATTGGTGGAGAGGCTTATCGGAGAAAAAAACTTACCAATTTTTTTTTTTTTTTTTTTTAATTTCTTCTATTCTAGTATTTGGATGAAAAAAAAATCTGCCCGAGTATTCTTTCTGCAAAGGTCTGTGTGTTGTCGTTCGATCTCTGCTACTGGTTCATTAGTCACTCTTGGCTGAAGTGACAAAGCAAGGAACAGGTTTTATTTATAGATTTTTTTCCTCTATTTCCCATACTGCCTGCCCCCTCGGAAGCCACAGAACTCTGCTTTAAATTACAACAAGGGGAAGCAAGGGTAGCCGTTGTTAAGGCCTTCGAATTGCAGGATGAAGATCCTTGAGTCTCGTCTCTGTGTGAGCTACATCCTCACTCTTCATGTGTCCACACAGTCTTACCTTTCCTGAGAGAAGAATAGGAATGAGACGTGGGCGGCAGCCACTGTGTATCTGTAGCTGGCCTCACAATAAGCCCGAGGAAAATGCCGCAGAGCTGTTCTGGTGTCTCTCTTTGCCTGCCTGGGCCTCTCTGGAGATAACCTTCCTTATGTTAGGCCAGAATTCCAGGCACCCAGGGCTGGAGTCCAGGGTGCTGGAGCCATGTGGGCTGTGCCACGTGGTGACATTGGCCACTTCTGCCACTGCTCATCAGACACCACCTGGCCATGGAAACTGGGCGATCCATCAGATTTGCCTGCACGTTCACACTACTATCTGTTAATTCTATTAAAACTAAAAGTATAGCTTTTAGTTTACTGCCCTCAACACCAGCGTGATTAAGCCTTGAGGGCGCCTCATAAAGTTTCATAGGTTATTTGTCTCTTTTAAACCCCCACTATGAAAATCCCCCCCATCTTAAGATTAATAAACTTTAATCTGCAGTGTGGTTTTCTCCTTGTCTATGGCCTAACTTCTATTCTTTTTGTAATTGTTTAATGGATGAAGGTAAATCCACTGAGACTAAGAGATTGCAACCTCCCTTGTCTCATCTGGAGACCTCTGCCCCATTTGCTTGTTAGAGTTTTCTAAAAGTAACAGGACTTCTCTTAATGAAGACAACCCAGAGAGCCTCTGCCATGAACTTTCCTGAACTCACATCTGAAACCTAGCAAACAAAAACCCATTACTTCTTCAAACCCTTAAGGAAGAGACTTAGCACTCTGGCCCCGACTCTGCATTCCTTTGAAATGCGGTTGAAAATGCCTTCCTTAGAGGGATGTTTCGTGATTAATGAGATAATGTTCATAATGTGTTTTGATATCTTCGAGCAAAAGTCCTACATAAGAAAAGCAAGTATTAATTAATGTTAGTGTCCAGATGCAGGGACCACAGATATTCCAGGGACAGAAATAAAATACATGAAAAATGTAAAATTTTCCTCTTACTAGGAAAATATGCTAAATATATATGTATATAATAAACTAACTCTTGAAATAAGAGTAGTGCCTCCAAGACCTGTCACCAGGACCCAATGACCATCCTGGTACACTGCTAAGTGGAGGAGAATTCTACAGAAGGTTGATGAATGTTGTGGAATGTGGTTCTTTGAGTAAGTAGCTGCCATTGTTATTAGGTCAGCAGGGTCTGGATGAAAGCAGCCACCAAGAACTGCTGAAGAAACACCATGCACTTCAAACATGGGACTGGGAGGATCTCAGCTGGATCTGACCTGCAGGTCTCCTCCCTGAAGACTAGCTTTCATAGTACCAGAAGGTTCTGTGCAAGCAGCCAAGGGAGAGGAGATACCAATATTCCTACCCAGACGTGACACCGTTAATCACACCAATGGCCAGCATGGCAAGATGTCCTTCAGGGTTAATAGTGGCACTCACATTTTGGTGGGAACCAACAGCTGTCCGAGTGGATCTCCCCCTCTCAATGGGGGAGAGAGGTCATGGCTTGTAGTGGAAACTTCCAACTTCCCAGGGTTCGTGAGGTCGTGGATCTTAGAGGACAATCACCTCATAGCACCGCTTTCCTAAACCAGCACAATCCTAACTGTTCTAAATACTAACCCTTATACCACGGTACAGTATAGCTCCCACCCCTCATTAAAGAAGCCTCTCTTCACAACACACAGAGACCATTGATAGACAACCGCAACTGGTCAAAACATGGAGAACAACTTATCCTTGGGTGCTCAGCCCTAGTGGATACATTTACAACAAAATTCCTGCAACTGGGTCTCAGGAAGCATTGAGAAAGAGAGACAGAGAGATTGTAAGAACCAGAGGAACAGGAAATCTGCCATGAGATTGTCTCCTAGAAATGACAGGGGAGCTTCTCCCATGACACTTTAATAATCTGGCTGCTGCCAGGCGTGGTGGCACATGCCTTCAGCCCCAGCACTCAGGAGGCAGATGCAGGTGGATCTCAAAATAAAACAAAGCAACAAACACAATATGGATACCTAAACAAGACCTGAACAGAGACAACGCATGCTGACATGGAAGGGGGACACCCCACTGGGCTACGCTCCTAGCCAAAGAACCACAGGCAACTAATGACTATTGAGAACAGGAGAAAGAGTGTGCTCCAGGGCTGAGCCTCCTAGTTGGTTATCCCACACAAAGTGGTCAGCCCTGGGATCAAAAACATACAAGTAGCATTAAGTGAATTGAGAAAGTCGTGCTTGTATATTTATGCATATATATGCATGAATGTGTGTAACAATAACAATTAAAGAAAAAGAGGCCATGGATTTGCGAGAGAGCTAAGAGGGAGATATAGGAAAGGCTGGAAGCGGAGGGAAGGGAAGGGGGGATATGATATAACTATATCCTAATTTCAAAAAACATTAAAAAAAAAAAAGAGCAGGCTTGTGGACTTTTGATATCCCTCAAAGAAGGAGTGTGTGGGAAAGTTGACTGAATCTCATCTTAGATTTAAACCAGTACTTCGGGCTTTGTAATTTGTTCTAATTGCATGTGGCCAGGGGTTAAGGGGTATTTCCAGAGGTGCTACAGTGCCCTGGAAGGTTAACTGAAAGGGAACCCATCTAAGCATCTATGCTGAAGTCATTGCCCACGCGGGCTGAAGACTGTCCAGTGTGGCTGCTCCGGGGTCACCCAGGCTCCTATTGCTCATCCACGCTCTGTATTTAATCACAATGAACTCATTGGTTCCCCAGGGTGGAATTGTACTTGGGTTTGTCTTTGTCTTTGGGACCTTATGGGGAGGAGGTAAATGCTTATTTCTCCCAGGGGTAGAATTCTCCAGGCAAGAGGTTCTCCCTAGTATTTGGGAGGAGAGCCTTTCCTGACCACAGGTAGAAGGAAGTGTTAATAGAAGAAACCTTGAATTGCAGCCCTCAGCTCCAGCGTGTGGGAGTGAAACATGACAAGTCCATCAGGAGGGCAATTTGTCCAGGTGGCAAATCTGTGCACATTTTGACCCAGCCACTGGATAGCTAGTACTTTATGCGTGCATGCGCACTGCAGCAGGGTTAGCAGGCGTCGTCGGAACCACCCAAATGTGTGCCCGTTCGAGAACGGCTTCCTGACTTGGACATTCAGTTGCATATTTTGTAATTAAGAAAGAATGAGGAGGATTTCTATCTGCAGATTGAAAAGATCTTAAAGATATCTCTTTCAACAAGATAAAAAGCAGTATGTGCAGCATGACTGTGCCTGTGCGTGCGTGTGAGACAGAGAATGTGTGTGTAATCTGGGGTGTAATACATAAAATGTTTTTGTATGTTATATTCACTGAATAGTTACTACTATGGTTAATTTGTAGGGAGACAGAGTGTTACAACAGAAAAAAAAACTTTTTATTTAATACTTAAAAAAACCCCACAAGTTTACAGTAAGTAGCAGGGTTTGTTTGTTTGTTTGTTTTTGTTTTTGTTTTTTTGAGAAAGAGAGAAGTCCAGCTTGGCTTTGAACTCTGAACCTTCTGGTTTCAGCCTTCCAAGTTGTAGGGATCTCAGTCCTGTTTCACCACACAAAGCTTTGGAGAAATAGTCACAATGTGTATGTATATTACATATATGATATCATATATATGTAATTTTTAAAGAAGGGAGTCCTTCTTTCCGTCCACTCCGATTTAGCCACTATGCCATCAGGCAGCTGTCATACTCTGGACAGAAACACCTCTGGGCACACCGGACTCTTGAAATCTCATCTCACCCTAAGAAGCTGCACCATCTGTGAGACCAAATCTCTTATATTCTAGTACAGGACCAGGGGATGGGCATGAAACCGTGTTTATTGGGCTGTGGATGTAATTCAGCAGTACACCAACTGCCTAATATCTGTGACTGCTTTTGGTCTGGTTGACAGTATGGGAGAAAAAAATTATTTTTTGAAATCTCACAAACTGCATTTTTTAACTGGTTAATTGATTTCAGAGCTGGGGATTGAAGGTCTCACATGTGTGCCGGCTACACCTTCAGCTCTCAAATGTGGTCTTATTTAAAAACATTGATCTACCTCAAATTTGCCTGAAACAGACCTGCGACTATGTAAATAATGACCACAAATCTTCATTTCTGTCACAAATTTATTACAGACCAAGTATTTCTCTCATGAACTGTTTACCTATTTCCATGCCTGACCATGAGCATTTAAAACATTGCTGTGCTATGTTGCTAGAGGGCTTCTCTCCAGGTTCCCCAAGCCCTGCAGTCCCACAATCCACTTATAAAATAATCACTCAAAGCAGCGTGTAGCCCAGAAACCTTTTTTTTTTTTTTTTTTTTTTTTTTAAATACTAGTAAAGACTAAATCTACCACACAGCGTAATGTGCCGCTGGCAGACGCCTCATTCCCACCATACTGCCGGTCAAACGCAAACACCAGGAACCCGCCAGTGTTCAAACCTGCGTTTTGCAGCGTCTAGCTGCCCGTATGAGACAAGAAGCAGGAACCTGGTTTTGGCTCTGTTTAGAATTGGTTATTAAACATTCTTAGGTTTAAGGTGGAAACTCGAGCCGTTGGGTGCCATTTGTTGCTGGAGGGCTTCTCTCCAGGTTCCCCAAACTCCGCAGTCCCACAATCCACTTATAAAATAATCACTCAGACGCTTATATCACTTATAAACTGTATGGCCGTGGCAGGCTTCTTGCTAACTGTTCTTTTATCTTAAATTAACCCATTTTTATAAATCTATACCTTGCCACGTGGCTGGTGGCTTACCAGAGTCTTTACATGCTGCTTGTCCTGGCGGTGGCTGTAGTGTCTCCTCCTTCTTCCTGTTTCCCCAATTCTCCTCTCTCTTTGTCCCGCCTATACTTCCTGCCTGGTCACTGGCCATCAGTGTTTTACTTATATAGAGTGATATCCACAGCAGTGCTAACTTTTGAAAAGTGAGCATTTATTATTTTCTTTGATAGACTTCTTAATTTAAAAATCAATATGCAATGTAGTTTGTGAGAAGAAAGACTTAATACTGAAGACTTTACTTGAGATCACAGCTCCCTGGGAGAGCGCTTACCTAGTATGCAAGAGGCCTTGGGTCTGCAGGAAAGAAGAGATTGTGAAACCTTCCAATTACAGAGAAATCCTGCCCTTCAGTGTGTTCCAGTAAATACATCCTACAGAAACTATTTCAGGCTTCTCATTTTAAAGGAATTTAAAAGTAGCTGCTAAAAGGACTCACAGTCATCATGAACACATGCTGTGCAAGAATGCGATTATGAATCATAGAAAGGAAGTCATATGCCAGCACAGTAAGCTGGCTTTTAACATTAACTCCATCTTCATTTGGATTCCTGTCCAACATCCCAAACACTGGGAGAAAAAAAAAATAAAGTACAAATGATTTTCTACTTGAAGTGTGTTTAAGTTGAAAACACATCTTTGGTAAGAGCTAAACCCAATCCTTTTGTGTGTGGTGTTTAAAACCTCTCAAGATAGTTTCGGGATGGAGGTGATTTAATGGAAGAAATAAAATATTGCTTGTCTCCATGTTGACCCACCTGAGCAGAGTCATAAGGATGTATAGAACACTCTGCTGCTTTAGATGATAAGACCATGTGGCCAGAAATTGCCGCAATGGTCAGAAATGGCTTCATTTCTAATTTGTGTGTGTCTGTGTGTTTGTGTGTGTGTGTGTGTCTGTGCCTACTTTTGTCATATCAACTCTGTGATACTCAGATTGCTTGCACCAAAACATAGAGAATGGGTTAAAATGTAGACTCTCCTGGCACTCTAAGCGCAGGGCCCAAGAATGTACACTTTATATACATACAAGGACGCTCCTCTTCAATCTCATACAATTTCTTTAGACAGATTCCTCTGCTAATTCTCTCTCCCTCTCCTTGATTTTGCTGTAGAAGTAAGACTGACCTTGAACTTAAAGGTCTTCCTGTCTCCGTCTCCCTGGTGCTGAGACTACAGCCAGTGCCAATCACTCCCGGCTGGCTCTTAGCTGACTGTCTCACATTTTTATTTTCTATATTTCTTCATGTCTTTGGACCTGGGAAGGAGCAGATGATGGTTAGAGATGGAGTTCAAATTAATAACATGATTAAAAAACTGAATGTAAAGCATAACTGTGAGTCAAGATGAGCAAAATACATCCTATACGTGCATGCAAATGCCATAGTGAATCCCATTATATGTATTTAATATATGCTAAAAAATGAATGACAAAACATCATTAAAACAATATATTGGGAGATAAGGTTCATAGGTCCTAGAGGGAGCCTACTATTATTTCAATAAATGGTCCTGTTGTCAAACTGCCTTATGTTTATAACCCATAGGCTTGTGCTGCTTTCCATCTTGATCAGAGAAGCTTCTTTGTGCTGTGAGCATCAGTTAATGCAGAGGCTCATAACTGGCCAAGGAGTTAAGAACATCTGCCTGGGGGTACTCTGCCTAAAATGGACTCTAGCACCCCCCACATTCCTGTTTAGGAAACATCCCAGAAGAAGGGGTGGAGAGAACGTAAAAAGCAGAGCATGGTGAGGAGCCCTGTGGAATGTTGTTTTCTGGACATGGCAGGGCCTTGTGCTGCGAGCTCTCAGTAGCTTTGGCTATCTGCACAGGAGCTGCACAAGATCAAGCCAATCAAAGTTCCAGTATGAGTGGGAGGGGGCTGCCCAGAGGCCCTATCCCCAACAATCTTAGGGTTTCTATTGCTGTAAAGAGACACCATGACCATGACAACACTTATAAAGGAAAACATTTAGTTGGGGTGGCTTACAGTTTCAGAAGTTTAGTGCATTATTATGGTGGGACATGGCAGCATGCAGGCAGACATGGTGCTGGAGAAGGAGCTGAGTGTTCTACATCTGGATCCACAGGCAACAGGAAGTAAACTCCAAAACTGAGTGTAGCTTGAGCATAGGAGATCTCAAAGCCCAGCCCCACAGTGACATACTTCCTCCAACAAGGCCATACCTAATCCAACAAGATTACGTCCTAATAATTGTGACACTCCCTCCCTTTGGAGGCCATTTTCTTTCAAACCACCACACCAACCAAGGAGCTATTGTTGTTGATGGTGTCTGGGGAAAGGAGAATAATCTTTCTTTGGGAATGTGGCATCTAGTAGATTTCCCATGCTCTGGTGGGTGGCCCTGCACCCTTGTGCATGTACTTAGCACTAATTAGACCCAGTGGGTTATGTTAAAAAGAAGAGAACATGAAGTTGGGAGGGAATGGGTGGGGGGGGGGGTACCTGGGAGAAATTGGAGGGGAAGAGTACTAGATGGATACTATCAATATACATATATAGATATTAACTTCTGCAAGGATGAGATACAATAAAATATAAGTTTTTTGGTTTATTTGCAGTATCTTCTTAAATTTTCAGCCCCAGAGAAATTTGCACAGACACTAAGAACTTAACCAAAGTAGAAGAAATGCTCAGTCATTTTGTTCCCTCATTCCAAGGAGGTCTGCATCGAGAGCAGAAGGCTGGTGAGGAGGGTGTGTGGTGGCCGTCCAGCGGGCCTCTGCTTTGCCTGCTTCACCGCACTGCCTGCGAGCATCCCACCAACCCGAGTACCAGGCCAGCAGACTGCTCACCAGTCTTCCTTTCTTCAGACTCTCTGAAGATCCAGCCTTCACCTGAACGTGCTACCCTGAGATTCCTGCTGCTTGTGACTTCTCACTCTGAGTGTCTCCCCAGTCCATCTTTTCATTTCCTTCATTTTGGCCACTACACACATGTTGTTTTTCCTTGGAGCTCTTTCCTTGATGTCCCCCCCCTCCCTGTCCTTCTCCCCTTCCCTCCCCTCTCTCCCTCCCTCCTTTAATATTGAGCATTGACTAAGGGTCAGACATTCTTTCAAGCACTTTACAGAAATAGCTTGACTTCGCACGGTATTTCATTCTTTTGTTTTGTTTTTTTCAAGACAGGGTTTCTCTGTGTAGTTTTGGTGCCTTTCCTGGAACTCACTCTGTAGCCCAGGCTGGACTTGAACTCACAGAGATCCGCCTGGCTCTGCCTCCTGAGTGCTGGGATTAAAGGCGTGCGCCACCACCGCCCCAGGGGTATTTCATTCTTGAGGGAATGGAAACAGTAAAGGTGTCCCAAGTGACAGAGCTAGTTAGTGATGGGACTAAGGTTCTGCTTGGCCACAGAGTCTACACTTCTAACCACTCCCAGCACACGTTCCTTCTTCCTTTACTTCATGCCTGCGTCTGACAGAGCTTATCTATTTCTTTAGCTTCCTCTGTCGTTCACTTATCTCTGACTTCCATCTTGTCTGTCATCTGAGTTCCAGTTCCGTGGTTGATGTTGATCACTAGATGACTCGGCCAGGATTTCCTTCCAGGGAATTGTGCTCTTAGTATTCACACACACGGAACTCACTCTCCTCCTTGCCTCCATTCTTGTGAGGCTTCTGTTTGTGTCGCCGACACCAGAACCCTGGAAGCTACCCTTCGGTTCTCTCTGCTCTAACTACCCACATGGACTTGCTGACCCAGGTGCATTTAGTCTGCCTCTTTCCTGTTTTAAAAGCACATAAATGCACTTTTACACAACGCACTTTTGCATAAATATATTTCTTTTTGTGTATAAGCACACACGTGCCACACTGCACAAGAGGAGATTAAAGTACAGCTTTTGGGAGTTTGTTGTCTCCTTCCAGATGTGAGCTGTGGGGATCGAATCCAGGTCGTTAGGCTTGAAGAGCAGGCCCCTTTACCTGCTGAATCAACCCACTGGCCTCTCCTCTCTCACCATTTCTATTTCACTTTTATTCCCCTTTTGTTTTTCCTGCTGTTACCATATAAAACTCAGGAGTATAACCAATGCTATTCTTTTTTTTTTTTTTTTAAGATTTATTTATTTATTATGTATGCAATGTTCTGTCTGCATGTACCCCTGCAGGCCAGAAGAGGGCACCAGATCTCATTACAGATGGCTGTGAGCCACCATGTGGTTGCTGGGGATTGAACTCAGGACCTCTGGAAGAACAGCCAGTGCTCTTAACCTCTGAGCCATCTCTCCAGCCCACCAATGCTATTCTTGATCTCTTGTGCAAAGGACTGTTTTCTCTGATATTGGGGGGGTCTCTTAACTGATAATGCTTAAGCTACTATGATACATGGAGCCACATGTGAAGGATACCTAAGAAGAATCTGCAAGAGTTTATGAACTAAAGTTTTTGAGCATTTTCTTTTGTCTTTGTATTTCCATGGGATAGTTTTCATATTTGTTTTAAATTTCATTTCATGTTACTCTGCCATAGCAAATACCTTGCCGTTCCATGTATTTGCAAACATGTATATGTTTCTGTGTGAATATAGACATATCCTGACTCTTGCTCATCTCAGAGTGCCTCCCTTTTCTCAATAGACAGACACCTATAGTTTCCAATCCTTAATTCAGAGTCATTTTGCTGTAGAGGTTGTTCATGACAGCTAATTTATGCCAATCTTAATAACTATAGTTGCTCTTCATAACCATTGTCCTTTTTAGGGTAACTATTTCCCTCATTATACAGCATAATCACTGGAGAGCAGAGACTAAATTTTCATATCCATTTATGTTCAGTGGTCCAAGACAGGCTCTGAGTTTAGAAATGTGCACGAAGTGATTCTGTACACAAACACAGGCATCCTTGTAGAGCAAGGCCCCTGTGGCATGAATAGGCAAAACTTCAATGAAACCTTAGGAAAGCCATGTGTAATTTTTTTTATTAGTTTTTAATCATTTCTAAATCCCCATTTCTTTGCAACGACAGTAGAAAAACCCTTAAAAATAAGTCTGTGCTACATGCTGGGGAAGCATGGGGGAGGATGGGCCATCCACACTCTGCTCTCAAAGGAACCCACGAGGGCCATGAGTAAGGCTTGAGACCGGGAGCTGACACGGAGGAAATGGTCTTGATCTCATGAGCGTTCGTCACCAGGGTCACATTCTCTTCCTGTCCACGCAGCCAAATCAAGCATTTCTAGACTTAGTTGTGGAAGAGATACAGGCAAACAGAAGCTGCTTTGATCCCCCAGGTCTGCCACAGCAAAGCACCACAAACTGGGAGACTTGAACAATGATGATTCGAGGTTTCACAGTCCCGAGGAGACTTAAGTTGGAGATCAAGTATTTGAAGGCTTGGTTCCTTTAGGGGCCCTGAGGGAGACACTGACCTGGCCCTCATTCCTAGCCGCAAATGTTGGCTTACATCTTTGACTTCCTTGCCTGCTAGCTATTCTGAATCGCTGTCTCCATGACATGGCCTTGTCTCTTTGTCTTTCCTTTCATGAATTTACCCTGATCTAATATAATCTATCCCAGTTTGGTCATGTTAAAGATTTTTCTATTTCCAAGTAAGCTCTCACTCTCATCTTATAGGGTTAGGACAAATTTTTTTCCTAATTTTTTTTATTTTGTGTGTATACAAGTTTTGCCTGTATATGTGGCTGTGCACCACATGAGTGCCTGGTGTCCCCAGAGGCCAGAAGAGGGCATCTGATTGATCCTCTAGAACTGGAGTTACAGTAGGTTGTGAGCTACCATGTGGGTACTTGGAATTAAACCCAGGTCCTCTCAAAAAGCAGCAAGTATTCTGAACTGCTGAGCCATCTCTCCGGCTCCTGGAGCACACCTTTAAAATGGTTTTAAAAATTATAATGTGTGTGTGTGTGTGTGTGTGTGTGTGTGTGTGTGTGTGTAACAACTTGACATAGGCTATTGTCATTTGGGAAGAGGGACTCTCAACTGAGAAAATGTCCCCACCAGACTGGTCTGTAGGCAAGCCTGCAGGGATATTTTCTTAGTGATTGGTGTATGAGGGCTCAAATAAGTATGGGCAGTGTAACCCCTGGGCAGGTGGTCCTAGGTTCTATAAGGAAGCAGCCTGAGCAAGCCATGGCCAGCCAGTAAGCAGCTCCCCTCCATGGCTCTGTGTTGGTTCCTGCCCTGTCCTCCCTCAGTGATGGATGGCTACCTGGAAGTTACCATGAAATAAACCCTTCCCTCTGCAAGCTGCTTTCTGTTAGGGTGTTTGGCCACCGCAATAGAAACTCAAAGACAATGTTCGAACAGATGCATTACTGTGGGACAGATGTGGAGACCAGAGGACAACTTGCAAGAGTCAGTTCTTTTCTCCACTATGAGAGTCCTGGAGATCACAGCTCAGAAGCATACTGGTTTTTTTGAGGGGGTGGGGTGGGGGATCATAATTCAAACCATTGCATCCCTCGAATCCTCTATAGCTTACCCTCTGCTCTTTGTCACCGCTTTGTGGTGGTGGTGAGTACAGGGGACGGGAACATGGCTTAGGGACCCCAGGCTTCTGTGTGCAGAATCTCCTGCGCCCGTCCTCCGAGGATGAAGACAGGACACACTATTGATTTTTTTCTTATTTAGGATTTCTGAAATCGTTTAGAAATACATGCATATTTTGGATTTAACAACCCAAACCCTGAGGTTAAACTTAAGAGTATAATAATTCTAAAGCATTTTAGAGTTGGTTTTAATCTTTTCTGTATTTTTAATAACAGCATATAAATGATTTCTGAAATCATTTACTAGCTCAAAAATGCGTTCAACGTGCAATAATAAATTATTGGGCCCTGTCCACATATACAAAAAAGAGAAAGGACGGATAAAGTGCAATGGCTGAATGCGAGAATTTGAGAGTAGAGCTAGACAGGCCCCTAAAGGGTCTATTTGCCTGTTTGCTTCTCAGTTTAGGTCAGCCAGTCCTGGTCTCTTCAGTGAGCAAATGTAAACATTTCCCCTGTGGGTGCTCAGCTGGTGCGAGACAGAGACTCTACTTCCAGCTTGGTGGTATTTTCTGCCTCCTCCTTCTCTTCTTCCCTTCCTCCTTCCTCCTCTGTTTCCTCTTCTTCCCTCCTCCACCCATTCCTCCACTCCACCCTCCCCCTTTCCTCCTCCCCCTCTCTCCTCCTCCTTCTCCTCTCTACCACCCATCCTTCGACTCCACCCCTCCCCCTTCTCCTCCTCCTTCTCCTCTTCCTCCTCTCCCATTCTAAGACAGGTGAGCACTGTGCAGCACAGCCCGACCTGGCCTCTGAAGGTCATCCCCCTGCTTCAGCCTACCACACCTGTCCACGACACCTGGGTCAATTTGTTAACATCTAGTTAATCATTCTTTTTATTCTAACCCAGTGTGTTCAGGTTGCTGTTACTCATGGATCCATTCTGACAGATTGCTGCAAGATTTGCTTCAGACTTTGTTTGGGAGGAAGAATTTACTTGCAAACTGAACCTATGTTCTAAATTTCTTGGTGGGTAGGGTTGGTGAGCAGGAAGAAGAATATCTTCTGTTGTCTAAAGCAAGGCTTCTTGAGACCAAAAGGATATTTTAAAAATAATTTAGGCCAACCTTGGCTATGGGCAATAGATACCAAGTGATACCTATTAATGGATGGATGATGAGTAGGGATGCCTCTGAGCTGTCATTATCCTGTTCCTAAGTATTCTCAACACACATTTCAGCGTGTTTACACTATATAATCTGATAGGCCCCAAATGAGGCTTTTCTATGTAATTGTTTTCTGGGAAATTCAGTGGTTCCTTAAACACCCAAAGAAAGAGGGTCCTATACCCATGATTGAGAATAATTTTATAATTAAACAAATGTTTATTTTTAGCACATTCAAGCATTGTTCTAGGACAGGGAGCAAAGGCAGTTCAGATCTCAGTTGCTGTGATGAAACACCATGACCAAGGCAACTTGGGGAGGAAAGGGTTTATTTAAGCTTACACTTCCAGGTGACAGCAGTCCACCACTGAGGGAAGTTAAGGCAGGAATTTAAGCAGGGCAGGGACCCAGAGGCAGGAACTGACACAGAGGCCATGGAGGGTACTGCTTACTGGCTTGCTCCTCATGGCTTGCTCAACCTGCATTCTTATAGAACCCAGGACCACCCGCCCAGGGATGGCTCCACTCATTGTGGGCTGGGCCTCCCACATCAATCACTAGTTAAGAGACATTTTCTTAATTGAAGTTCCTCCTCTCAAAAGACCTTAGCTTGTGTCAAGTTGACACAATACAGCACAGGTGGTAAAGAAAAGAGACCAAAACCTTTATGCTCTTGAGGTTTGTATCCTAACAATTGAGACAACAGTGATCTTATTAAGTGAGGCAGTTAGTAAAATTAGGATTTTGCATTTCTTCCTCCTCCTCTTTTCCTTTTCCTTCTCCTTCTTCCTTTTGAGTAAAGTTATTAAAAAGCACAAGTCCCCTCCTCCAAGTGGAGGCTCTGATTCCTTGGTGGCCCGTCTGTGTGCTCCAAGGCAATGGGCTGAGCTGTGGTTACAGATGTGATGAACGTCACAGTTGAGATGGATTGTGTGTCAAACTGTTTGATTACTGTGTGACTCTTCGTGTGGACTTGAACTCTCTATTCTTGTCATCTGACGAGTTCATAGCAGAGCAAACTCATTTATCTTGCCCAAGGGGAAACATTTGCCAATTTTATAGTTGGATAGCTCTGAAAAAAAAATCAGTAGTAATTTCAGCATTAAGATTTCCTGTAAATTAAATCTATGTAGACTTCCAGAGGAGTTAGAAGTTTACTAAAATAATAGAGTCCTACTAATTACTATGTTAAGTAAATCCTCAACCTCTCTGTAAATAATGTAGGTGGTAATTTACCCTTCTTTAGATGTGGAAATTAAGCCACCAGGAGGTTAAGTAATTTGTTCAAGGTCATAGTGTGTGACAGGGTAGAAATGCAATCTAAACACCTTCATTACTGATTTTTTTTTTTACATCAAATAATCTTCCTCCATATTTTAATTTATGGATACTGGATACAAAAAACAACCAGTACCCATAAGTAAATTTTTCTAGAAATGATAGTTAATTATAAATAATTTATCTGCTTACCTATTGAGTTGTCATATCCTCAATATCATTGTGGTGTTGATACAGTTGTAGTTAAGCCCAGTCAGATCTCGTGAATGATTATTTTATTCTAATGATCTGCAAGAACAGAAGTCCTCAGGGAGATGGATGAGTTCCAGGTCAAGAAGCATACACATGCCCAAAGTTATTCAGACCTTCATGTGGTAGAGTGCAGGAGGGAAGTTAATTGGATTTTTCTTATTAAGGCTTGCTCTCCTCCTAGGCCCTCTCTAGGCAAGAACGTGCTGTGAGTCACTTTCGGCCACACAAAGCGCCCCTGACACAGGATGAAGTCCCGGAAAGGAGGAATTAGGGGTATAGGACAAGTTTTCACTTTTCTGTGTTTATCGGGGAAAATCATCTCTATCCAAATGATAGAGGAGACTGTCCAGTCAAAAACCTCTCACCTCTGTGCTAGTTTGAATGCAACTGGCCCCATGAGAGTGGCATTACTAGGAGGTGTGACTTTGTTGGAGGAAGTGTGTCACTGTGGGGGTGGGCTTTGAGGTCTCCTATGCTCAAGATACGCCCAGTGTCTCAGACCACTTCCTGTTGCCTGCGGGTCGAGATGTAGGACTCTCAGCTCCTTGTCCAGTAACATGTCTGCCTTCATGCCTCCATGTCCCACCATGATGACAATGAACTGAATCTCTGAAAAATGTAAGCCACCCCAATGAAATGTTTTTCATTTATAGGAGTTGCCCTGGTCATGGTGTCTCTTTGCAGCAATAGAAACCCTAACTAAGACAACTTCCATAAAAGCTTTCTTGACTACAAGCATATAAAGTGCCTACCTGTGTTCATGTCTGCCCCTCACCTGTGCTCATTTCTGCCCCTCACCTGCATCAAGTCTGCACCCCACCTGCACCATGTCTGCACCCCACATGCATCATGTCTGCACCTCACCTGCATCATGTCTGCGTCCCACCTGCATCATGTCTGCACCTCACCTGCATCATGTCTGCGTCCCACCTGCATCATGTCTGCACCCCACCTGAACCATGTCTGCACCCCACCTGCATCATGTCTGCTCCTACCTGCATCATGTCTGCATCCTCACCTGCATCATGTCTGCACCCCACCTGCATCATGTCTGCTCCTACCTGCACCATGTCTGCGTCCCCACCTGCATCATGTCTGCACCCCACCTGCATCATGTCTGCACCCCACCTGCATCATGTCTGCGTCCCCACCTGCACCGTGTCTGCACCCCACCTGCATCATGTCTGCACCCCACCTGCATCATGTCTGCACCCCACCTGCATCATGTCTGCACCCCACCTGCATCATGTCTGCACCCCACCTGCATCATGTCTGTACCCACCTGCATCATGTCTGCTCCCACCTGCATCATGTCTGCACCCCACCTGCATCATGTCTGCATCCTCACCTGCATCGTGTCTGCTCCCACCTGAACCATGTCTGCACCCCACCTGCATCATGTCTGCACCCCACCTGCATCATGTCTGCACCTCACCTGCATCATGTCTGCACCCCACCTGCATCATGTCTGCGCCATTTATAGAGATGGGTGAAAGCTATAAACCAAATATCCTGAAATGTTCTAATTCTAGTGGAGGAAAGATGAGAACATTTTTTTCAAATTCACTTGTACCTTATAATGAGGAATTACAATAATTTTCTTCCCACTACTCATTATAAAGCTTTCTATCTAAAAGACAAGCTTAAGAATGGCAGGGCATGTATCATATAATCATGTTTAAATCATGAATTTCTTTGCTGCTATTTTTGCTTTGCTTTTTTTTTTTTTTTTTGAGTCTCACTATGCAGGCCAGACTGGCTTCAGACTTGCACCCCAGTGCTGGGTCCACAGGCGTGTGCCACCATGCCTGGCATCAACCGTGACTTCTGAAGACAATGTCTGCAGTGATGGTTTTCTTTAGATCATGGGCCCAGTCAGAATAATTGTGTGAGTACAATGCCAAACAGAAACCCTCCAGATCCCGCAGCAAATGTGCACAGCACTGTTTATTCCATATCTAACTTATATACATGAAAGAAATAATCACATGGAGGGTTTATGTTCTTCAATAAGTTTTCTAAACAGAAATTAATCCCAGCCAGTGGAAAGCATGCTTGCCCTGAAATTCATCCTTATTCGAAACTCTCACTGAATCCGTACAAGAAGTGGCTGGAATGCACTCCTGGAAGTTATGCACGTCTGCAGGAAAGCTAATTTTGGAGAGTGTTAATTTGGATTAAAAAGATTAAAGGAGATAAACTCTCACACACAGACAGAAACAATTTCCAGATTAACTATTCTTGCATGATTGGTTTCTTATTTTGCCCAAAAATGATTCCAAATATCAGATCTTAAAGTAATATTCAGTTTGCTCTCCAAATCAATTTTTTCTTTTCTCTCTCTGACTGTGTGTCTAACTCTTAGCACACCTTTAATTTTCACATCTTTACTTTCAAAGTTTTCTTATTTATTTTTTCACTATTGTTTAAGTGCGGGTGTCTTGGAGGCTGAAGCAGGTGGATTGCCATCTTGGACTTCACAGTGAGATCCAGGCCAGCCTGGATTGCAGAGTGAGAACCTGTGTCTAACAAGACAGGGGATGGGGGAGAGAAAAATGGAGTGGGTAGCCATTCCAGCTTGAATCTGGAAGTTCCAACCCCCATTGAGACTCTGGCAACTGTCACGCCTACGAGGCGGGGCCAGGGGAGGCGCCTGGAGACCCAAGAGCTGGATGGGCCAGCGCTCTCTCTGGGCGCTCTCTCTGTGCCGGGACGCTGAACGGTGGAGGTGGATTGTGCAGAGCTCTGGAGAACACCGCTGGACTGCGATACACCTTCCCCAGACCCTGCAACCTACCCATTACTTAATTTGTGAGTTACGCCATTAAATAAATATCCTTTTAACTATGTGGAGTGGCCAAAATAATTTCTCCAATATCTGGCGCTCACGTGGGGGCAAACTCCAAAGGCCTGGGCGGCTCCTGCCCTCTCCTCCCTGGCTGGTGGGTACCTAAATCCGCCTGCAAAGTTCCATATAACCAGGGAACACCTACACAGTTCCATTCCCGAAAAAGGGAGCAGCTAGTCCAATCTCAATTCCCTAGCTTAGCCCCAGACTAGCGAAAGAGGCAGGAGAGTGCTAGCTCCAATTTCCGCCATCTCCGCCATTTCTGCCATTTCCGCCATCTCCGAATCCAGCCAAGATCCCCAGCAGGCCCTGTTTTGGAGCTGTACCAACGCCACCTGCTGGCTGAAAAGTGCTACTACACGCCCCAAAACCCACGAAAGGTAAGCATATTGTTTCAAGTAAAGGTACTTGATAATTTTACACCTTAAAATTGATTAACAAATTTTGAGTAATTCGTGTAATATGGCCGACAACATTACCTCACAAGAATTTAAAAACCTTTTTGCCTGTATGATGAATGACATCTTCCTGGAAATATACGGCATTCCTAAGGCATATCTGGGCTATACCATTTTGGCATTCATCATAATAATTCACACAGTGTTCAAACACTGGTTTAAGAACAAAGATGAGTCATTATTGGGACTGATACAGGCTTTCAAAGATAGCAATGAAGGCTTACAGAAAAAGATTCTCTCTCTGGAATCTGCTTTAAAAAATAGCAATGAAGGCTTACAGAAAAAGATTCTCTCTCTGGAATCTGCTAACCAGGATTTACAGGCTTTCAAAGATAGTAATGAAGGCTTACAGAAAAAGATTCTTTCTCTGGAATCTGCTAATCAGGATTTACAAAACAGGCTTGTACCCAAAATTGATTTTATTGATAATAAATATGAATATTTAATGGATAGAACACTAACTCTCCAGAGTGAAGTTGTGGCTACTCAGACAGTATATAAGGAAGAAAGATTATCATTAATTGATAGGATAAGATCCATGGAATCATGTGTTTCTGAGGAACATAAAAACTTCTATGATTCCATGAGAAATCTGGAGTCCCTTGAAAGAGAGGAGGTTCACTCCCTAGAACAGACCCTAGGTGCTCGTTTGCAAGCCCTAGAAGAAACTCTCAGTAAACATGACAAGGGAACTAATAAGCAGAAGGTCAAGACCATAGAGGTTGTAACATCTCCAAATGGCTCTCATAAATGGCTTATCCTGTTATCATCCATGAGAGCCAGCAGATGGCACACACCCTGAGCCATATATGACATATACATTACAACCAATTTCAACAAGGTACTTTAAAAATATAAAGGAAGCAGTAGTTACGTATGGGATACACTCCACATATGTAAGACAGATGTTAAATTCGTGGTCTACCTCACATAGAATCATTCCAGATGACTGGCATCAGTTAATTTCAGCTGTTTTAGAATATAGCCAGCAGTTACAGTGGAGAAGCTGGTTGAGAGAAGAGGCAAAAAATTTAGAACAACAAGGTAAAATCAGAGGTTTTGTGATCTCCCAAGATCAAATACTTGGTGAGGGATGTTTCGCTGACAGGAATGTACAAGCCACTTATGATGAACATACAATATCCCTATGCTGTACAGTAGCTCTAAATGCTTGGGAAAAAATTCCAGAACCAACTGAGGTATACACAAAGATATTTCAGGGACCGCATGAACCCTTCACTGATTTTTTACAAAGACTGAACACAGCTATAACAAGAGCTGTGTCAGACAAAGAATTAAGAAAAGTATTAACTGAGTCCTTGGCGTTTGACAATGCTAATTCAGAATGCAAAATACTTACACCATTAAAGATCAGATCAGTTCCTTTGGAAGAATGGATTCAATATACTAATGGTGTTCAGTCTCTTAACTACAGTAATGAGCCTTGGATAGGGGAGACAAATCCCAGAGGTGAAAGAAGGCCCCATAGTACCAAATGCTTTAAATGTGGTACACCAGGTCATATAAGTAAAAACTGTACATGGGGTACTCCTAGAAGTAATACTCCTTCTAGGAATAGCCTAAACAGGAGACCCCAACCACCTCCTGGATTATGTAGAAGATGTGGCAAAGGCTGACATTGGACCAGTGAGTGCAGATCAAAAATAGATATACAAGGCAACCCTTTACTGGTGGGAAATGCCTCAGGGGGCCTCTTGCAGGCCCCCAAACCAAACGTAGTATGAACATTCCCAGCTACTGTGGAAGAAATTCCTCTCCAGGACAACTGAATAAGCCAATGCCTAATGTAAAAACCGATACTGCAATGGATGATAAAACAGCTTTGATAGATGGATCACAGTTTACAAAGAACACTATAAAACAAATATTTTGGCAGACTTCCATAAATGAACAAAGACCAAAGCTTAGAATTCGAATTAATGGCCTGGTTCTGGAGGGCCTGGTAGACACAGGTGCAGATGTGACTATAATTACACCAAAATTCTGGCATTCAAATTGGCCTCTTCAAGAGGTAAATGTCCAACTTTTAGGGATTGGCACCCTATCTCAGATAAAACAGAGTTTGAGATGGGTTGAATGCATAGGGCCAGAAGGACAGAGAGGAAGGCTGAAGCCATATGTAGCAAATGTAGCAGTAAATCTTTGGGGCCGAGATCTGTTACAACAGTGGAATACCCAGATTAAAATTCCTACACTTTCAGAAAAGGAATACAGACCAATGCATGTTTCTAGGAATAATATCATAACATGCTATAAAAATCAGTCACCAGCCATTCAGGCTCTTCACAAACAGAGCAGGACTGTTGTTGAACTCTCAGAAGTACCAACTGCCTTACCTTTAAAATGGCTAACTAATAAACCTGTCTGGGTTGGACAATGGCCTTTGACAAAAGAGAAGCTACAAGCTTTAGAACAGCTGGTTCAAGAGCAGTTAAATGCTTAACACATTGAAGAATCTACCAGCCCTTGGAATTCTCCTGTATTTGTTATTAAAAAAATCTGGTAATTGGAGAATGCTGACAGATCTGAGAGCTAGTAATAAAGTAATTCAGCCAATGGGCTCCCTACAGACTGGGATGCCTTTGCCCTCTCTGCTACCCAAAGAATGGCCTATAATAGTTATTGACTTAAAAGACTGTTTCTTTA